>NW_021907906.1:0-542 GCF_006229205.1 Suricata suricatta | reverse complement strand
ATTATTCCATATACAGATTTTTTCAACTAATTTCCAGCTCCGTCCCTCACTATGGCCAGTCATATGCCTAGTGTCTCAAGTTTCAAATCTCTAGTAATCTATAGGGGAAAACCTGCTTTTAAGTATTGGCTCCAACTGGAAGGGCCTAGGATTCAATTTCCTTTTACCTACTAGGTTAGCTGTCACCCCACTATTTCCTTTCTGCATGTTAACATTTGTTGACAGTTTTTCACTTACTCTCATTCCTGATCATTTTTTGTCTTTAGGATTTACACTTTTTTAAAAACAGTGTTTACATTTTAATATTATTTCCATTGGGAACATTCCACATTTGACTAGAAGTCTTAACTGATGTTCTACATACTATAATGTGGAGGATCAGATGAGAAAAGCTGGGAGAAATATTTAGGAAACTATATGCTGGACTTCTTGTCTCTAAGCCCCCTGCATTATGCAGCAAGCAGCATAGCATGCGCGTCTCATTTTTCCCTTATCAGTCATTTGTTAGTACCTAGACTCTGTGGCCAATCTTTCCCCTCGCC
>NW_021907905.1:0-542 GCF_006229205.1 Suricata suricatta | reverse complement strand
TCCCAGTCTTCCCAGTGGGGGGCCCTGCCTCAGTGGTGCCGGCTGTGGCGGGTCCCGCTGGCGGTGGCTGTTTCTGGAACAAGACAAGCAGTGGAGTTTGCTGCAGCGACTGACCCTTCCTTTCCCGAAGGATTTCCTGCAGCCGGTGGTGCTGTTTGGTAGCATGTGACCCACAGAACTTGCAGAATTGAGGTCGGTGTGCTCACACCTGTGCTGCTTCACAGCCGAGTTTCTGTCCTGTTCCAAGTCCTCTGTCGTCATTCCAACGACCTTCACGGCATCGTCACCAGGAGTAGGTTCCATCCCAGGAACCCACGAGAAGCAACTCCTCATCCGTTGAGGTTCTATCCTGAGGTTGCAGCCACGCAGCCCCAGCCACAGGCCCCCTTCTGAGTCTGGTCCCCTCGCTGTTCCCACCCCGGCTGCAGTGACCTCCTCTACTGGGGCCCTGAGCCCCTCCCAGTCATCCGTGGGCGCTGGGACCTGCTTCTCCTGACTCCTGTTCTCCCGTGAGCGTGGACAGTCTGACTCCTTCCCATGAG
>NW_021907904.1:0-542 GCF_006229205.1 Suricata suricatta | reverse complement strand
TGGATGAGGCTTTTGCTCGAGGGAATGTTGTGGCTGCTTTGGTCTTTTGTCCAGACCACTAAAACTTTCTCTGTATCAGCAATAGAGCTATTTTTCTGTCTTATCATTCCTATGTTCACCAAAATAGCACTTCTAATTTCCTTCAGGAGTTTTTCCTTTGTAGTCACAACTTGAGTGACTGTCTCGTGCAAGAGGCCTAGCTTTCAGCTCATCTGGGCTTTCAACATGCCTTCCTCACTAAGCTTAATCATGTTTTTGACTTAAGGGGAGAGACGTGTGACTCTTCCTTTCATGTGAACACTCAGAAGCCACTAAGTGTTATTAAGCGGCTTAATTTCAATATTGTTGTGTCTCAGGGAGAGGGAGGGAGACAGGGGATGAGCCAGTCGGTGAAGCCGTCAGAGCACACACATTTATCAAGGTTGCTGTCTTATATGGGCACAGTTTGTGGCACCCCAAAACAATTACAATAGTAGCATTGATGATCACTGATCACAAATCACCATAACACATATAATAACAATGAGAAAATTTAAGATGTT
>NW_021907903.1:0-542 GCF_006229205.1 Suricata suricatta | reverse complement strand
GTGACACGCAGTCAGCACCGATGGCACAGAGAGGGAATGAATGAAGCGGTGCCTCTTAATAGCTCTTCAAAAAGTGATCTTGGGAAAGTAATTTAACCTCTCGGAGATTCTGTGACCGCTGCTGTAGTAGGAACATAAAAAAGTAGTGCGACCTTTGTGAAGCCGTTGTCCAGGCTTAGGTGAAACAAGGGGTTCGGGGGGATTGATAATGCTGGCTCACGGGGCCAGAGACGCTGAGTATGTGGTAACTGATGGTTCCATGTTAGGCCCAGATTTTCTTTCTTCATCCTGCATACTCCAAACCAATTCTGCCTGGGGCCGGGAAGTATACGAATGAATCGGTCATGCAAGCCTGTGGACACCAACCCCAACCTGTCACCCTGGGAACCGTCTCCGGTAGGAAGCCGGGAGCCCATGTTGCTTTCTGAGCTCTGACTCCCTGGAAAGCGCAGGGCCCACTTGCTGTTGGGACGGGCTTCCCATCGCCCCCTGAGCGTCTCCATCGGGGTCCTTGCTCTGGTGCTGGGACACCCTGCACATCC
>NW_021907902.1:0-542 GCF_006229205.1 Suricata suricatta | reverse complement strand
AAAAAAACCAGAAATCTAAAAGTGAAAGGAATCATCAAAACCTAGAAATTATTTTCCAACCTGTAAAAAGACTTTTCCATGAAATCTTAGACTAAAGAGACCATTCATATTTTGTTAAATATGTAGCAGTTTCTGACAAGCAAATATTTCTCCTTATCTGAATTTACTTTTTAAAAGAATCCACGTTGGGGCGCCTAGGTGGCTCAGTCAGTTAAGGGTCTGACTTCAGCCCAGGTCATGATCTCGCCGTTCATGGGTTCCAGCCCCACATCGGTCTCTGTGTTGACAGGTTGGAGCCTGGAGCCTGTTTGGGATTCTGTGTGTCCCTTTCTCTGCCCCTCCCCACTCACTTGTGTATGCAAGCACTCTCTCTCTCTCAAAAATAAACAGTATTTTTTTTAAAAACCTCATTTTTATATTTTGTGTTCAAAAAAACAAATTTTTTTTAAGAAACCGTAGGAGGTCTCAGGAGATAGCGTTTGGAGAGTCCAAATGTCAGAAATCCCTCTTGTGTTAAGTTATGCAGCAGGAGAAAGGACTAC
>NW_021907901.1:0-542 GCF_006229205.1 Suricata suricatta | reverse complement strand
GCCCTCGGGGCCACCACGGATACTCTGCAGCTGTGGCAGAAGAGGAGGCTGATGACCACGGCCCAGACGGCGCGACTTCCTCCCAGCAGCCCCGGCGATGCCCAGGGGAGCAGCAGAGCAGACGCCTCCTCCCCGAGGACATGGGAGACACTCAAGCCCCCTTTGTGGCTGAGATGCCACCCCACCGGGAGGGAAGCAGGAGCCAGCCTCTGAGTCAGCGAGGTTCCAGTGGAAATGACTCACGCTTCGATGACTGGCCAGTTTTCGCCTGGAAGTGAGTAGGTGAAGCCTCCTGCCGCAGGAGGCGTGGTGGCTCAACGGGAAATCAAACTCAGACTTAAGAGAAAATAAGGTGACTGTTTTTATAACACAAACCGGAGTCGGCAGCTCACGGGAACCGGCTGTCCCCCAGCGGGCACGCAGCAGGTGCTTGCTCACTGCGCACAGGCCCGACCAGAAGGGGCCCGGGGTCCTCAAAAAGGCTCCTGTTGGAAGAAGTAGGAAACCCCAGGCGGTCCCCCCAGGAACCCTAACAGCCAGCC
>NW_021907900.1:0-1302 GCF_006229205.1 Suricata suricatta | reverse complement strand
AGAAGAAGAAGAAGAAGAAGAAGAAGAAGAAGAAGAAGAAGAAGAAGAAGAAGAAGAAGAAGAAGAAGAAGGAGAAGAACAAGAACAAGAAGAAGAAGAAGAAGAAGAAGAAGAAGAAGGAGAAGGAGAAGGAGAAGGAGAAGGAGAAGGAGAAGGAGAAGGAGAAGGAGAAGGAGAAGGAGAAGGAGAAGGAGAAGGAGAAGGAGAAGAAGAAGAAGAACAAGAACAAGAACAAGAAGAAGAAGAAGAAGAAGGAGGAGGAGGAGGAGGAGGAGGAGGAGGAGAGGAAGAAGAAGAAAAAGAAAAAGACAAAGAAGAAGAAGAACAAGAACAAGAAGAAGAAGAACAAGAAGTAGTAGTAGTAGAAGAAGAAGAAGAAAAAACAGCAAATGCAAAGTCCCTGAGATGGCCATGATCTTGGCTAGCATTACTGGGATTTTGAGAGCTCCATGAAAGCAGCAGCAGATGATGTAGGCTGATTCACACAAGACCTCCCAGGCCAAGAAGAGAGATTTAGATTTTATTTGAGTTACATGTAGAATGTGCCCCCCAGAACTTTGAAATAAAATTGCCTGCAGAATGAAACCACTAAAACCCACACAATGCTAATGTAAGTAGCCACCTGTTGGTTCCTAGATTGAGTACCCAAAGAACCAGGAAGCACCCTAAACTAACCAAGGTGGTCTCATAGACAACACCAGAATTAGTAAGTAGAAAGTGGTGGACCCCACATTTGAATCCAGCTAAGCCTGATTCCACAGTCCTGAGTCTTTCTCCAAACCAGCCTCTCAGAAGCACCCCATATAAAGCTTAGACACAGAGCGCATACATAAAGATAACAAGGAGGAAAGATGAATCCCAACACTGAACAGAAAGCATAGTCTTAACGCAGTGCTTTCCTCATGTGCCACTGGGGTGGGCACATGGAAGACAGCCCCTGAGAGGAGACCACTTAACCTAGTAAGTCAGGAATCCCGGTGTTTCTCTTATTTCAGAACAAATCCACAAGGCAATTTTTAATCAATAGCATCCATTTTTAAAACAAGTTTTTAATGTTTATTTTTGAGAGAGGGAGAGAGACAGAGCACAAGTATGGGGGGTGAGCAGAGAGAGAGGGAGACACAGAATCTGAGGCAGGCTCCGGGCTCTGAGCTGTCAGCACAGAGCCCTACTTGGGGCTCAAACTCATGAACCATGAGATCATGACCTGACACTTAACCGACTGAGTCACCCAGGCACACCATCCAACTTGCTTCATTTTGGTGTGCCACTGCCCTCCACCAGCACTGCCCACCCAGGAAG
>NW_021907899.1:0-542 GCF_006229205.1 Suricata suricatta | reverse complement strand
TGCGATGGTGTGGTTTTAGGAACAGGATTCCAGAGGAAATGACCTGTTTCTTCAAGTAGGAAATGGGAAGGTTGTAGTTGAATTGCCTCTGAATAGAAGTGAGAGAGAGTGTGTGTGTGTGCACGCGCACGTGCACGCATGTGCATGCCCAGTGTGTGTTTAGCGTTCAAAGAACTTTTGCCATTTAATAGTTGTGTGATCTTGTGTTATGTCCAATTTCCTCCAGGATAAAATGGAGAGACTAATTTCACATGGTTGCCATGGAGACTAAATGAGATGATGTACAGATGCTGACATATAGCAGGTGATCAGTAAATGTCCCTTCGTTAACAGAGCATCCAGGGCTCTGACTTCAATGCCACCTTTCACATACCAGGTTGACTCTGCCAATCTTTCTGTCTCCCTCTCTGCCTTTCCCTTGTGTTCTGTTCCCTAGTCCCAACAATTGTTTATTTAGTCCTGGCTGTGTGTCAGACACTGTACTAAGTGCTGGGCTTTCACAGATGCTTACAGCAGAGCAATGCAGCGTGAGCTGTAATGGA
>NW_021907898.1:0-542 GCF_006229205.1 Suricata suricatta | reverse complement strand
TTTTTTTTTTATTGGTCTATAGATTTCTCAATTGGTAACACTTTGTTAACCAGAAATCAGCATTTGATTTTATGGATATCATTCATACAAATACCTCTACATTTGAAGTAAGTCAAACTACAGGATAAAAAGGGGGGGGTCCCATCATGTCTAAGAAGCCAAATGTTGATTCAACAGGAAATACTGAAAAGTTGATTTCCTAAAGCAAGGCTTCTTGAATACTTTTTGGTTGCTAAAGCAAATGCATCTTAAGTTTCTGATTTCAACAAAAAGTTATACATGGTTTTTTTGGTTTACTTTCTGGCCTAGGAGATTTTTTAAATTCTATCTTGTGACTCTCTTACTGAGCTGTCATTTCTGCTATCATATTAAAATTTTTTAATGTTTATTTATTTTGAGAGAGAGAGAGTGAGAAAAAGAGAGAGAGGAAGGAGAGAATCCCAAGCAGGCTCCTTGCTATCAGCACAGAGCGGAACGCAGGGCTCTATCCTACTAACCATGAGATGATGACCTGAGCCAAAACCAAGTGTCAGAAGTTTGGC
>NW_021907897.1:0-542 GCF_006229205.1 Suricata suricatta | reverse complement strand
CACTTGCCATATTTGTTTGTACTGTTTCTACATAGCAACTATTTGTATTATTTTATTCTTTTTTTAAAGAATACACACGAGAGACAAGCTCATATGTATTTTCTCATATAATCATTTTTACAACCATGTGAAGTAGTTACTTAAAAAATAATACTGTTGATGTTTACGTTCATGGCTGCTGAGTGGCTAATTGCATGGACTTTTCATTTGTCACAATAGAGGTTATTTTACTTGTAATACAGAAAGATTTTTATTTACATAGTTAGCATAGAGCTCTGAACCATTTTCCTAGAAAAATTAAAATTACTACAGGCAAACACTTTACTATGAGCTTTGTACGCATTACTTCATATATGCTTAAGAAGGTAAGGCTATTATTAGCTTGAACCATAAGAAAATTTTCAGACTCCACTATTTTTAACTTGCATAAATAGCAATTTCATGTGGTTCAGTCTGACATTAATTTCACTTATGGGGTAACTGAAATGTAAACAAATTAATTAAATTGTATAAAGCCCAATATCAGTACAATAAACTCAAGA
>NW_021907896.1:0-542 GCF_006229205.1 Suricata suricatta | reverse complement strand
TTTATTTATTTATTTATTTATTTTTATAAGTCTCTTTTTAAAAATTTATTTATTTATTTTTAAGAGAGGAGTCAAGCAGTCTCCATACTGTCAACATTCAAACCTACGAACTGTGAGATCATGACCTGAGCTGAAATCAAGAGTCAGATATTTTACTGACTGAGCCACCCAGACACCCTTAGGTTTTTATTTAAATTCCAGTTAGTAAACATGCAGTGTGATATTAGTTTCGAGTGTACAATATAGTGATTCAGCACTTCCATACAACCCCCAGTGCTCATCACAGCAAGTGCACTCCTTAGTCTCCATCGCCTGTTTAACAGTCTCTGCCACCCCACCCTATACCTGGCCTCCCCTCTGGTGACCATCTCTATAATTAAGAGTTTCTTTTCTGGTTGGTCTCCCCCGGCCTCCCCCTTTTCCCGTGGTTGTTTTTATTGTTTCTTAAATTCCACATACAAGTGAAATCATATGGGATTTGTCTTTTTCTGACTGACTTGTTTTGCTTCGCAGAATACTCTCTAGCTCCATCCACGTGATTG
>NW_021907895.1:0-542 GCF_006229205.1 Suricata suricatta | reverse complement strand
GCACTGGGTGTTGTATGGAAAACAATTTGACAATAAAATATTTAAAAAAATAAAATAAATAAAAAATAAAAAAGAGGGAAGGAAATCCAGTTAGAAGGCAAACTTTCCATTTCCTTCCAAATGTGCATGGCAGATATTACCCAACCCAGATCTAATGGCTGTAACACATGCCAGGACCTATAGCAGGGCTGGTTTACAGCCCGCAGGAGCACCAAGCTGGAGGGCCCCTGAGTGGGACCGGTACTGCACCCAGTGTGATAGCTATGTTCCAGAAGCGTGGGACATCCGAGAAAGCACTGTGGGACAGGCCCCAGCCTCACGTATTCATTCGCCCTGTGAAGCTCATAGGCCCTTTTCTGATAGAAGCCCAGACAGCTCTGCCCCTCCCACTTTCCCATGCTCAGCACTTCCTCCTGGCCCAAAGCAGTTAATCCCAACATGGAAATCCAGGGCCACCATACTGTTGGATCCCCACAAGAAGTTCTCTGTCCCAATCTGTGCAGGAAGTCCTATTGCTGTCCAGGAATTGTCATGCTCTGCTG
>NW_021907894.1:0-542 GCF_006229205.1 Suricata suricatta | reverse complement strand
TAAGAGCATATGCAAGTAGTCCAAATATGTTACTATTGAGTCCATTTAGGATTCTTCTTGAAAATAAAGAAAAATAGAAAAAAAAAAGACTTATGTGTTTTCATCAAATACTTTTAGTTCACATCAGAAGCGGTGACAATTAAATAACTTGTACAGCTGGTAATCCTAATATTTAACTTGAATATATCATGTGTACAAGACTTTTATTAAAGATATTTCAGAGGCGCCTGAGTGGCTCAGTCAGTTAAGGGTCTGACTTCAGCTCAGGTCATGATCCTATAGTTTGTGAGTTCGAGCACTGGGTTCTGTGCTGACACCTCAGAGCCTGGAGCCTGCCTTGGATTCTGTGTCTTCCTATCTCTCTTCCCCTTCCCTGCTTACACTCTGTCTCTCATTCAAAAAAATTTTTAAAAAATTAAAATAAATTTTAAAAAAAGATACTTCAGTTACCTTCCCATTTATTATAATTTACCTTCCCATTTATTATCATCCTGTTCACCAAAGGAACAATAACAACTGGTAAAAAAAATCATTCACCCCAT
>NW_021907893.1:0-542 GCF_006229205.1 Suricata suricatta | reverse complement strand
TTTCTTCTTGGCTTCTTAATCTGCTCAGCTTAGTCTCCACTGTGGGCTCCTCTTCCTTCCATTTCTTAAACATCATTGCTGTTCAGTGGTATGCCCTAGGCTTCTCTATTGTTTTACTTTGTATATTTTCTATAAGCAATCTCAATCATTTTTTTAAGGATATATAGACTTCTGGGGAAGTTGACAGAGTAAAAGGATCCTAAGCTCACCTTGTCCCATGGATACAACTAGATAATAACCACATCAGTGCAAATACCCCAGAAAACAACACAAAAACTGGCAGAACAGAATCTCTATAACTAACTGTAGAGAAAAGGCCACATCAGAGAGGGTAGAAAGGGCAAAGACAGGGGAACCCGGGTGGCTCAGTTGGTTGAGCATCCAACTTCAACTCAGGTCATAATCTTGCAGTCAGTGAGTTCAAGCCTGTCTCAGGCTCTGTGAGGAGCCTGCTTTGGATTCTGTGTCTCCCTCTCTCTCTGCCTCTTCCCTGCTCATGCTCTGTCTGTCTCTCAAAAATAAATAAAAACATTGAAAAAAAA
>NW_021907892.1:0-542 GCF_006229205.1 Suricata suricatta | reverse complement strand
TTTTCTTTCATCTCCCAATTACTGCTTAAGTAGGACTGGAAAAGGGCTACAGTGTAATGTGACAGGGCTGGTCCAGCCTTTAATAGGATGTGCCTGGTTTCCTTGCTCACTCTTTTTGAATAATTTATCTTAATCTCGAATGGTCATGGGAATCATCTGAAGCTTAAACAAACAAACAAAAATCCTGATGACTGGCTCTCAGTCTTAGAGATTTTGATTTAATTAGTGTGGGGTAGCAGCCCCGATTAAAAACTCAGGTGATTCTAGTCACAGCCTTTGCTAAGGAACACTGTTTTAGAATGAGGTGGTACTTAACACTAATTACTTTCATCTGTGGGCTTTTATCCGCGACCCTTGGAAAAAACCCATTTAGTGTTACACAGGGTATTAAAGAGTAATGAAAGACCATTTCATTTACTTTCTCAAAAAACGGGGTCTGTGATCCGGCAACTTTGGCATCACTTGAAGTATTTGTTTAAAAGGCAAATTCCTAGGCCTTACTTTCACAACCTTCTGAATTAACCTCTTTAAAGTGGGGGTGG
>NW_021907891.1:0-542 GCF_006229205.1 Suricata suricatta | reverse complement strand
AACAACTTTCTTCTCTACATATAGATTTACCAGCTATAAATAACTTTAAATTATTAGGGTACATTTCATGTATCTACAATTTTAGATTCCATCTTTTTTTTAGAACTAAGATTGTCAGTTTTTCTTCAACATTTCCAAAGGGTCAAAGTAATTTTCCAGGTGCATATAGATGTCTAGAAGTTTATTGCTAAGATTTTCAGGCCTCAGGACCAGATTCCTAAACCTATTTTTGAGGTAAAGATAAACAACTTTTGTTAAACACCATTCATTTCAGTGGTGGTATCCCATCATAACATTGGAAAGCAGAGCTTTGTTCTTGCTAGAAGTTTAATCAATTATAAAATATTCATAAGCCATTATTTCTATCTGATCTTTTGCGTCCCCCCCCCTGAAAGTTTCCTCCTTGTGGTTTTACGCCTGTATTTCCCGGCATAGAGTAGGGATGCCTGGAAATAATATCCACTAGAGGTGTTTCAGTAGAAAGGATTTTGCTGCCCTCCCATAAGGTAAAGTAACACCAATGAACTCACAGTAACACTCCC
>NW_021907890.1:0-542 GCF_006229205.1 Suricata suricatta | reverse complement strand
ATATATATCTCAGGTTCAGGTAGAGGCTGAACTGTGTATTCTGTCTCACATTGTTTACCTGACTGAGATGTGCCTAAAGGATCTGGTAACCTGAAAAACTTCTCTTTCTATTTTTCTTGTTAGGTCTTCTGAATTTCTTTCTTTTTGCCATCCTCATCTTCTTTCAGGTCTTTTTGGTTGTATGTGGTCCTCAATCTGACTCAGTTTTATTTTTCATTTTATCCCTGGGCCCTTTCCCAGGGCTAGTTTGGCTACAACTGGACTAGTCAATAAGTAAAAAGGAAAAGAAATATGAAAGAAAATCCAAAACATAACTAATACTTACATTTTTAAGTCTTAAAATTAATTAGGAAATTCAGAGGTATAATCAATAGCACTTAGTTTTCTCTGTAATTAATTATTTTGGAATTGTAATCAAGACAGACACAATTACCTTGAGCAATTAAGGAGCAACTTTTTCCAAGTTACTAAATAGATTGCAATAAAAATAGAAAATAAAATCCATATACCCTGTTAGCAGTTTATTTTTATGCATTTCAGTG
>NW_021907889.1:0-1302 GCF_006229205.1 Suricata suricatta | reverse complement strand
GAGTGTCATTGTAACTACTGTATTGTAAATGACGGAAAATAATTGCCTATGTTAAAAAATAAATTGTGTTATATTAAAAAAAAACACTAGATGGAATGGAGAGAAAGAAATAAAAAATAATAAGAGAAAATAATGGCTAAAACTTCAAAAAAGATTAAGCTACATATCCAAGGATGATGAACTGCAAGTAGTGAAATACAGAGAGAACCCTCACCCAAACATATCCAAGTCAAACACTGAGGGCAAAGACAAGGATAAAATCTTGAAAGCAGCAAAAGAAAGTGGCTCCTGATGAACAGGAATCCAATAGGATTAACGTTTGACTTCCCAGGAGAAACAAGGAAGAAACAGAAACCTGCAGGATGACATATTCAAAGTGCTGAAAGAAAGTAAACTAAAACTTTATATCCAGCAAAATTATCTTTTTAAAATGAGGTGCAATAAAGGCATACTCAGGTAAGCAAAAACTAAGAAAATACGTTGCTAGTAAACCAGCCTTACAAAAAAAATTCAACGAAGTTTTTTTAGGCTGAAAGCAATTCATACTCAATAGTAACTCTAATCCACACATGGGGCGGGGGGAGAAAAACAACAGAGTGCAAGTCGAGTCCTGTGACTCCACCACCATGGTCACAGATGACTGTACCAATGAATTAATGCTGAACCCAAGACAGTCATCTAAAAATGACTCAAGTTTTTTTTAAATTATTTAATATTTATTTTGGGGAGAGAAAGAGCAAGTGAGCAAGAGGGAGGGGCAGAGAGAGAGGGAGACACAGAATCCAAAGCAGACTCCAGGCTCTGGCACACAGTCTGACGTGGGGCTCGAACTCACAAACCATGAGATCATGACCTGAGCCGAAGCTGGATGTTTAACCAACTGAACCACCCAGGAGCCCTGTTGTTTTGTTTTGTTATGTTTTTTTTTAGGTATATTTATTTATTTTGAGAGTGCTGAGCGCAAGCGGGGGAGGGGCAGAGAGAGAAGGAGAGAGAAAGAAAATCCCAAGCAGGCTCTGCACTATCATTGGGAAGCCTGATGCAGGACTCGAACCCACAAATCACAAGATCATGACCTGAGCTGAAACCAAGAGTTGGACACGTAACCAAATAAGCCACCAGGTGCCCTCAAGTATTCTTATCTTTGCAATCTAAAGAGTCTCAATGGCAGAGTCAGGTGGCAACATGTATAAAATTTGTTTTCTCCATGAAGCCCAGTAGGGCAGCTGTCAAGATAGTCTCTTATTTCCCTACATTAAACTCCCATTTGAGTGTGTCTCAGTTTCTTATAATCCAGAACAA
>NW_021907888.1:0-542 GCF_006229205.1 Suricata suricatta | reverse complement strand
CACACACACACACACACACACACACACACACACACACTAAGAGAAGAGAAGCAGGCTTGATAGAGCGATAAGGAGTTCTTAGTATGGACATTGTGGGTTTAAAGTCCCTATAGACATCCAAAGAATATAGCTCAATAAATGGTTTGATGTGCAGAACAGATCTGGGATTATTACCAATTACAGACACTCCCAGAATTATACAACGTAAGATTTTAAGTTCCTATATTGCACAGATTGTTTCATAAGACAAATTGCAAAATTTCGGGGACATCAATAATTATGAGTTATGTTTGGAATTACAAAATAGTATGGTGTAGAAATGAATACAACAGAGTAAAAGTGTAAAGTAGCATACTATTAGAGACTTTTAATCTTCAGCTATTGCTATGGCCCTGTGAATTCTAATTGTCTGAGTATATATTTACTAACAGTATATACAGAATTTTCAAATACTGTCTAATGAAAATTTATAAAAAAGCCAGATAGATTAAAAAATAAAAAACAAAGTACAGGGATCCTGTTGTAATATCTGTAGCTAGTTA
>NW_021907887.1:0-542 GCF_006229205.1 Suricata suricatta | reverse complement strand
GCCCCACTCTTTTTTTAATGTTTATTTGTTTATTTTGAAAGAGAGAGAGAAAGCTCTGGTCGGGGAGGGGCAGAGAGAATGGGAGAAAGAGAATCCCAAGCAGGCTCCGCGCTGCCAGTACAGAGTCTGATGCAGGGCTCAATCTCACAACTGTGAGATCACAATCTGAGTTAAAGGCTTAACCAACTGAGCCACTCCTGCACTCCTCCACCCCAATCACTTTTGCAGAATATTATACAATCTACCTAGATCTTCTACCTCCTTTGCCATGACTGCATGAGCATGACTTCTGTGTTGGTAATGTTTGAAGATTCAAAATCTGCTCCCATGAATCAGGGTCAGCCACTTTAAGGTCACAGGCAGGCATGGTCGTGACCCACTGACCCCCACCAACAAGTGCTTATAAGGACAAATGAGATAAGAGACACAAAAGCTTTTATTTATTTATTTATTTATTTATTTATTTATTTATTTATTTTTTAATAGTTTATTGTCAAATTGGTTTCCATACAACACCCAGTGCTCTTCCCCGCAAGTGCCCT
>NW_021907886.1:0-542 GCF_006229205.1 Suricata suricatta | reverse complement strand
TAATACAAAATGATATTCTCACATTGGAAGACAGTTCGGCGGTTTCTTAAAAAGCTAAACATAATTTCCCCATGTTTCCTACATTCTCAGGTAATGCTCAGCTGATCTGAAAATTTGTTTCTACACAAAGACCTGCACATGATGTTTATAACAACTTTATTCATAACTGCAAAAAAAGGAAGCATCCAACGTGTGCTTTAGTAGATGAACGTATGAATAAATTAGGGTACATTCATACAAAGGAATAGTATTCAGCTGTAAAAAGAAACAGTCTATCAAGCACTGAAAAGGTATTAATAAACCTTTAATGTGGAATGCTGTCTGAAATAAGCAAGTCTAAAAAGGCTATATACTGTATGCTACAACTTATACATCATTGTATGAAAGAGAAAACCATGAAGATAGTGAAAATGACCAATAGCTGACAGGTATGGGGGTGCGAGCAGGTGAAGCACAGGTAATTTTTCTTAGGGCTATGAAACTATTCCACATGATACTGTAATGGTAGAAACATGACATTATCACAGAATTTTATAGAACAA
>NW_021907885.1:0-542 GCF_006229205.1 Suricata suricatta | reverse complement strand
GAGAGAGAGAGAGAGAGCAGGGGAGGGAAGGGAGAGAATGAGATTAAGACACAGAATCTGAAGCAGCCTCCAGGCCCTGAGCTGTCAGCACAGAACTCGATGTGGGGCTCAAACTCATAAGCCATGAGATCCTGACCTGAGTCAAAGTCAGACCCTTAACCAATTGAGCCACCCAGATTGCTCCTTGTTGCTGTTTTTTTATGATGTTGTCAAATTTCTATATGATTTTCATTTGTGTCTTGTTTATGAAATCCTTACAGCAAACTCATAAATATAGTCTCTGGCAGATTTTTCTAACAGTTTTAAATGTCTGATCTTCAGGGCTCCTGGGTAGCTCAGTTGGTTGAGTGTCTGACTTTGGCTCAGATCATGATCTCGAGGTTTGTGGGTTTGAGCCCTACGTCGGGCTCTGTGCTGACAGCTAGCTCAGAGCCTGGAGCCTGTCTTCAGATTCTGTGTCTCCCTCTCTCTCAGACCCTCCTCTGCTCACGCTGTCTCTCTCTCTCTCAAAAAGAAATAAAAAATTGAAAAAACATTAAAAA
>NW_021907884.1:0-542 GCF_006229205.1 Suricata suricatta | reverse complement strand
TGTACCTCCCGCTTGAACGTAAGTTTCTCTAAGACAGGGTCTTCTGTTTTATTTTCTGCTATATCTACATAACCAGCACAGGACTTAGAACATAGTTCCAAGAAACATTAACTGAGTGGACAGATGCCCAGTGCCGTCCAGTAGACTGTTTAGCGATCGTGAACTTGTTCCGCATTGATGCCGTCCAATATGGTAGCGTCAGGCCACGTGTGCGGCTATTGAGCCCTTAGAATGTGGCAGATATAAGTGAGGAATAATTTTTTAATTTAATCAAAGAAGAAATTAAGTTTAAATGGCCCCCTGCAGCCAGTGGTTACCATAATGGACAGTTCAGGGCCAGGAGTACTTTCAATACAAACATGAAATGCTTGTTTTGCTTTTCACCAACTAGCCTACGTCGCTAGACTCTAAAACATACTATAACAACACTTCACAGGCTTTTAACCACCCTCCTCATTGTTATTTTTCAAACGTTCTCTACTTACTCCTTGCTTTCTATATGTTCTTCTAATTGGTTGTTGCTTATCTGTGGGAACACTGCT
>NW_021907883.1:0-542 GCF_006229205.1 Suricata suricatta | reverse complement strand
GCGCACACACATTATGATTTATTTATTGAAATTATTTTTGTTTCCTGTGGTTTTCTCTGTCTGGATTTTGCTGAATCCATCCCTGTGGTATCAAGTATGTTCCTCTGTCACCTGTATTAGGTGCAGAGTCTTGACTTGATTCTGGTGTTGAATTTTCAACAGTGGTATCTCTCGGTCCTGCTGTATGGTTCTATTAGGAGATGCATAAAGTCGGGTTGTTTCTCATTTTGCAGTATTAGCAGCACTGGTGATTATTGCCTGGATGCCTCCTTTTTTAACATTTGTGACATGTTGATATTCTAATTGTCTTTCACTCATTAGCTAGAATATTCCTCTAAATAGATATTTTTTGTTGTCATTGAGTTTGTTAACCCTGTGGTACCTTTTGCACGGGGAGGAGAGACAAAATGCTTAATTCCATTTCTTTCTTTATTAGTTCTCAGAATAATGAGTTATTATTTCTGGCTAAAATCCTCCTGGTTTCTCTTTCCTTATTTATTTGTTCGTTCCTTCCTTCCTTCATTCATTCAGAGCAGGGCAGA
>NW_021907882.1:0-542 GCF_006229205.1 Suricata suricatta | reverse complement strand
GATTCAACAAACTAAGCCACATAGGCACCCCCATGAACATACATATTTTAAAAAATAATAATTAAATTATACATATATATACATATATGTATGTATAAATGTGTGTGTGTGTGTGTGTGTGTGTGTGTTTATGTATTTAGAGAGAGATAGAGAGTGGGGAGGGGAAGAGAGAAAAAGAGATAGAGAATCCCAAGCAGACTCTGTGCTGTCAGCAAGACTTGAACTCATGAAACTGTGAGATCATGACCTGATCTAAAATTAAGAGTTTGTTGCTTAACTGATTGAGCCACCCAGGCACCCCCAGAACTTAAATCACTTAATATATTCTTCTATATGCCTTTAACTTGCTGACCTTGAACAAGTTCGTCCAACAACCAACAGAGCAAAATCCACAATGTCTGACATATAGTAAAAAATTTCCAAACATGCACAAATAGATATAAAGCCCTTAATGAAGAAAAAATAATTCTATAAATGATAACAGAGTCAGAATGTAGTGTGTCTAGAAGTTAAAAAAGCTATTGTAAATCTACTCCATATGG
>NW_021907881.1:0-542 GCF_006229205.1 Suricata suricatta | reverse complement strand
AAAAAAAAAAACCTCTTCCTGTGGTTTTTCTTCCCTGATCACTGGCAAATATTCTAGAGCCTGAGATCTAATTTGTGAATTCTTTTTTTTAAGGCTATTTATCAAAGTATGAAGCATGATTTGAAACCAATGGAAAAAAGATTTGTCTGAATATCATGGCTGGCTCATCCTTAGCAAGAGACGAGCCGTGTCCCAGGAGCCCGCTGGGAGAGGCGGATCTTCACAGAGGCGGAAAATAGAGGTTTGTAGGCGAGTCAGGCAGAGATGAGTGGAGACCATCTCTGGTAGGTATTCCAGCACCTTCTCTACAAGGGAGAGCCAGACCATCGGGCTCGCGGGTGGAAAGGAGACGCTTGGTCTTCTCCTGTGCCTTTTAGGGCAGAGGTAATTCCTTCCGTGGGCCGAGTGCAGTCTGTCCACAACCCTGTGGGCCGTCACCTTGCATCTCAGCTCGCCGGCCCTGGGCTCGCCGATGCTGGGCCCGCCTGGCCGGAGGGACGCCCGCTGGGGCCTGGGCTTGGGGAGGAAGGAGCCCCCCACCG
>NW_021907880.1:0-542 GCF_006229205.1 Suricata suricatta | reverse complement strand
TGGATGAGGCTTTTGCTCGAGGGAATGTTGTGGCTGCTTTGGTCTTTTGTCCAGACCACTAAAACTTTCTCTGTATCAGCAATAGAGCTATTTTTCTGTCTTATCATTCCTATGTTCACCAAAATAGCACTTCTAATTTCCTTCAGGAGTTTTTCCTTTGCAGTCACAACTTGAGTGACTGTCTCGTGCAAGAGGCCTAGCTTTCAGCTCATCTGGGCTTTCAACATGCCTTCCTCACTAAGCTTAATCATGTTTTTGACTTAAGGGGAGAGACGTGTGACTCTTCCTTTCATGTGAACACTCAGAAGCCACTAAGTGTTATTAAGCGGCTTAATTTCAATATTGTTGTGTCTCAGGGAGAGGGAGGGAGACAGGGGATGAGCCAGTCGGTGAAGCTGTCAGAGCACACACATTTATCAAGGTTGCTGTCTTATATGGGCACAGTTTGTGGCACCCCAAAACAATTACAATAGTAGCATTGATGATCACTGATCACAAATCACCATAACACATATAATAACAATGAGAAAATTTAAGATGTT
>NW_021907879.1:0-542 GCF_006229205.1 Suricata suricatta | reverse complement strand
TTAAATTCCTTTATATGGGTGAATCTCATTCAATCAGCTAAAGGTCTTACGAGAAAAGATGAAGGTCCCCAGAAAAGAAAAGAATTTTGCCTCCAGACTGCCTTTACAATCAAGACTGCAACATCAAGCTTTCCCTGGGTGTTCACCTTTAACCTGCCCTCCAGATTTCAGACTTGATAGCCTCACATGCATGTCAACCAGTTCCTAAAATGTCTATATTTGTCTATCGACCAATCGAGATAGATAGATGATCGATAGACCTTTATGCTACTGGTTCTCTTTCTCTAAAGAACCCTAAGACATCGCCTCATCAATAAAAATTTCCCTTACAACCCCTTGGTCACTGTCTAACAAATTTTTATTCACTCTATGTATTACTTTCTATAATACCTTGTCTGTTTACTTATTTGTTTTATTTAATATAACACAATTCATTTTTTAACATATGCAGTTATTTTCCATCATTTACAATACAGTAGTTACAGTGACACTCCAAACAGAAAAGCAAAGTAAAAAATCAAAACACCAACTTCTGTTTCATG
>NW_021907878.1:0-1302 GCF_006229205.1 Suricata suricatta | reverse complement strand
ATTAATTATAGAAAGATTGTATGATAGAAGGCTAATATGAAAAACTCTATCACTTTCATTTATACAAGTAATGAACAAGGAGAATTTCAAATTAAAAACAGTACCATTTTAACTAGCACCTCTGTAATGAAATACTTAGTACAAATACAACAAAATATGTACAAAATTTATATAAAGAAAACCCTAAGGTTCTGATCAAAGAAATCAAAACAAAACTATGTAAATAGAGAGATATTCCACATTCATGAGTAGGAATTTCCAATATGGTCAAGATTTCAGTACCTCTCAACTTGATCTATAAAAATTAATGCAATTCAAATCAAAATTCCAATAAGTTATTTTGTGAATAGTGACTCTCTGATTCTAAAGTGTATATGCAAACATAAGGGACTCAGAATAGGCATCCCAAATTGAAGGAGAACAAAGTTGGATGACCAACTCTATGCAAATTCAAGTCTTCCTAAACAGCAACAATAATCAAGATAGTACGGTATTGGTGAAACATTGGACAAACAAAGCAAAGGAACAATAGAGTGCCCAGATATAGACCCAGATACATATAGTAATCAGATCTTTGATGATAAAACAAAATGGAGCAAAAATAGCCTCTCCAACAAATGGTGCTCGAAGAACTAGGCATCTACATTAAAAAGAAATAATCTAGATATAAACTTCACATTCTTCCCCAAATTTAACTCAAAATGAATCATAGAACTATATGTAAGATATGAAAATACAAAACCCCTGGAAGTTAACCAAATAGAAAGTCTAGATAACTTTGGGTTTATTTGGTGGTATTTTTTCTTTTGTTTGTGTTTTAGATATACTAACAAGGACATGATCCATGAAATTTAAAAAAATGAAAAGCCGAAGTTACTTAACATTTAAAAAAAATTCTCTACAAAGTTCATTGTCAGACAAACAAGAATCCAAGTAATAGACTGGGAGGAAATATTTCCAACAGATACATCTGATAAACGAATTTTATCTAAAATACCTAAATGACCCTTAAAGTTCAATGATAAGAAAACAACCCAAGATAAATGTAAGGAAATACCTTAATAGAGACCTCACGAAAGGCAGACAGATGACAAGCATATAAAAAGATACTCCATATCCTATATTGTTAGGGAAATTCAAATTCTAACAGCAATGAGATATGTCCAAATACCTATTAGAATGGCTAAATTCCTGAATACTGACAACAGTAAATGATGACAAGAATGTGGAGCAACAGGAAATCTCATTCATTGCTAGTGGGAATACAAAGTATGTAGGCAGTTTGGAAGACAGTTTGTTGGT
>NW_021907877.1:0-2664 GCF_006229205.1 Suricata suricatta | reverse complement strand
GCGGGGGCCGGGGCCGGGGCGGGGACCGGGGGCACTGGCAGCGGGGCATCATCCATGGTGGCGTGGTGCGAGGGCAGTGTCGAGTGGAGGCTCTCTCTGGAGCAGGGGGAGACATGGAGGGCAGGTAAAGCAGTCAGCTCCTCATCAGCCCTCTCCTATCGGGCTGCTTGGACTCAGGACCCACTGTCTGTCCCCTGGGAACCCTTCCCACTTCCCTCCAAGGTCCACTCAACCTCCAAGCCACGACCGCCCACCGCTACGCCTCTCCTCTCCCACAAACCCTTCTCCCATTCATCCGCCAATCTTTCTAATCAGTGCCAAGTGGCTAATACCCTCCTGAGTGTTTTTCCGCCTCTCCCCTTCTCGGACCCTAAACGCGCGCAAGCCCCGCCCACTCCTCTGAGCCCCGCCCACTCTCAATTAGGTCCCACCCACTCCTCCTAAAGTCCCCATACTCTTCCTGATGCCCCTCGTATTCTCTGACAAGCCCCTTCCCCTCTGAAAGTCCCTCCCAGTCTTCTCCGAGAGTGAAAGTCATCTTTGGGAAAAGATTCACATTCCTAGTGAATGAGGGGGACAAAGATTTGAGGCCAAGTGCACTTGGTCAACCTTCCAGGGCTACCAGGATACGGTCCTGGAACTTACTAAGAAACCAACTGAGTCTGTCCATCTGCACAATGGGGATAACAAGGGTACCTACCTCATGCAGTGGAGGTGAGGAGTAAGCAAAACTGCGGCAGTGCGTGCCGTGCCCGAGTCAGGCGGGGGCCCAGCAAAGGTGCAAGAGGCCAGCTATTCTGATTACGACCACCAGGGAAGTTCCTCTGAGATTCCTCTCTGAGTCCTACCATCCCAGCTCCGCTAAGGTGCACCTCCAGAACGCCACACATGTTGCCATCTCCACCTAGCCTGTAGGGGAGCCCCATCCTTTGCAAGTCCCTCCACTCGGCGTTCCGCGGGGAGCCCCTTCCCAGGCCTCCAAGTCACTGCACTTACACTTTGAAGACTTGTTATTTCCACTAAGACTAGACAAATTACACACCTAAATCCTGTCGCCTCACCGCGCCCACCCCTGCACAAACTACTCCCCTTCTACTCTAAGCTCCGTCCACCTGTGCCCTGAGCCCCATTCCCTCACTAAGCCCAGGTAAGTCCCTATCACCCTTCAACCTGGGGCCCTCCTAGAACTCTTGGCCACGCCCCTTGACAAGCCCCACCCACTACCAAGGACCGCCCATTTTCTACCCACAGTACCGTTCCCACCACTAAGCCCAGCCCATTTCCACCATAAGCCACGCCCCTCGGGAAAAGCTCCTCCCGGCAGTTGCTCCGCCCCTGTCGCCACTAAGCCCCGCCTCCTTCCCACCCAGTCGCCTGCGGGGCTGGCGCCCCCTCCCCCGTCGGCTCTGGGACCGAGGCCCTGGGTACCAGCCTTTTGTGCCCCTCCCCCCTGTCCTAAAAGGTGCGGCCCGAGGAGCCCGGGGTGGGAGCAAGTCAGGCGGGACCCGCTGCCGGGCGAGTCCACCTCGCTCGCACGGAGCGGGGGTTTTGGAGCCCTGGGGCGGCCCCAGGAGGCCGGGAAAGTCAGTCGGCTTTTCTCTTTAATTACTTACACCTCCCTCTGGGCGCCGACATTTTGGGCAGCGGGGGTAGCGTCACTTCCACCCGGGGGCCCCTCGACTTCCGCCTCGGCTCCCTGCTCCCCCGCACTCTTTTCTCCCGCCCCCTTGACTTCCTCCTCCCCACCGCCCGCCCTTATCCCTGTTTCCCGTCCCTTCCCCAGCACTGGAAGTTGGAGAAGCCAGGATGGCGCCATCTTTGGTGAGGGCAGGTTGGGGGCGGAGTCTAAGGTGACTCCCGGCGCCATACAGACTGAGGGCAACAGGCTCCCGGCGAGGCCTCTTGCCCCTTCCGTGTCTGCGCTGGAGGTGTTAACGTAGATGAGCGCAGATTTGACTCCCTTCTCGCAGCCTCAGACTCCTCCTGTGTAGGATGTAGCTTTGCATCAGGAGAAAAGAAAAAAGTTCGGTGACTGTGGTAGGGTTAGAGGAGGAAAGAGCCAGTTCCATCCTGTTGTCAGCCCTCCAGGGGGGCTTTGAAGCCTATCAGTCGCCATGTTAATTACGGGAACAAGCAGCCATTTTCCCGCTCCTCAGCATTGCTGTACCTGCCTTTGACTGGGTCACCCTGCTGGGCACATTGTGGGAGGAAAGACATTATTATGTGGTCCAGAATGTGTTGGTGGGGTTATTTCCCGCTCGGGGCCAGCGAGGGCGACTGGCGCGCAGATGCGTTTTCCCTGCGAAGACGTGACCGGTCCTTAGGACCCAGCGCGGCCTCTTTGTTCCCCGCGGGCGCGAGCCCGACTGAGAGGGAGTAGGGGAGGGAGGGGGCGGGGCCGTCCCCAAGCGCGCTGCCGAGGGGCAGGGCCCCCTGGCCCCCGCCCCTTCCCACGTGCCGGCCCCTTCGCCCCCGCGCGCGCACACTCGCGAGCCCAGGCGACATGCAAATGAGGTACCCGAGAGGCGGGGGTCCGGGCGGGGAGAGGGGAACGGAGGGAGGGGAGGCCCGGGGCCGCGCGCTCCTGCAGCGCGCCCCCACACCTGCTTCTGCGCCCGCCGCAGCGCGCGCTCCGACCTCGCGCCCCGCGGAGTCGGCCCGGGC
>NW_021907876.1:0-542 GCF_006229205.1 Suricata suricatta | reverse complement strand
CACTTGCCATATTTGTTTGTACTGTTTCTACATAGCAACTATTTGTATTATTTTATTCTTTTTTTAAAGAATACACACGAGAGACAAGCTCATATATATTTTCTCATATAATCATTTTTACAACCATGTGAAGTAGTTACTTAAAAAATAATACTGTTGATGTTTACGTTCATGGCTGCTGAGTGGCTAATTGCATGGACTTTTCATTTGTCACAATAGAGGTTATTTTACTTGTAATACAGAAAGATTTTTATTTACATAGTTAGCATAGAGCTCTGAACCATTTTCCTAGAAAAATTAAAATTACTACAGGCAAACACTTTACTATGAGCTTTGTACGCATTACTTCATATATGCTTAAGAAGGTAAGGCTATTATTAGCTTGAACCATAAGAAAATTTTCAGACTCCACTATTTTTAACTTGCATAAATAGCAATTTCATGTGGTTCAGTCCGACATTAATTTCACTTATGGGGTAACTGAAATGTAAACAAATTAATTAAATTGTATAAAGCCCAATATCAGTACAATAAACTCAAGA
>NW_021907875.1:0-542 GCF_006229205.1 Suricata suricatta | reverse complement strand
GCCCTCGGGGCCACCACGGATACTCTGCAGCTGTGGCAGAAGAGGAGGCTGATGACCACGGCCCAGACGGCGCGACTTCCTCCCAGCAGCCCCGGCGATGCCCAGGGGAGCAGCAGAGCAGACGCCTCCTCCCCGAGGACATGGGAGACACTCAAGCCCCCTTTGTGGCTGAGATGCCACCGCACCGGGAGGGAAGCAGGAGCCAGCCTCTGAGTCAGCGAGGTTCCAGTGGAAATGACTCACGCTTCGATGACTGGCCAGTTTTCGCCTGGAAGTGAGTAGGTGAAGCCTCCTGCCGCAGGAGGCGTGGTGGCTCAACGGGAAATCAAACTCAGACTTAAGAGAAAATAAGGTGACTGTTTTTATAACACAAACCGGAGTCGGCAGCTCACGGGAACCAGCCGTCCCCCAGCGGGCACGCAGCAGGTGCTTGCTCACTGCGCACAGGCCCGACCAGAAGGGGCCCGGGGTCCTCAAAAAGGCTCCTGTTGGAAGAAGTAGGAAACCCCAGGCGGTCCCCCCAGGAACCCTAACAGCCAGCC
>NW_021907874.1:0-542 GCF_006229205.1 Suricata suricatta | reverse complement strand
GTGACACGCAGTCAGCACCGATGGCACAGAGAGGGAATGAATGAAGCGGTGCCTCTTAATAGCTCTTCAAAAAGTGATCTTGGGAAAGTAATTTAACCTCTCGGAGATTCTGTGACCGCTGCTGTAGTAGGAACATAAAAAAGTAGTGTGACCTTTGTGAAGCCGTTGTCCAGGCTTAGGTGAAACAAGGGGTTCGGGGGGATTGATAATGCTGGCTCACGGGGCCAGAGACGCTGAGTATGTGGTAACTGATGGTTCCATGTTAGGCCCAGATTTTCTTTCTTCATCCTGCATACTCCAAACCAATTCTGCCTGGGGCCGGGAAGTATACGAATGAATCGGTCATGCAAGCCTGTGGACACCAACCCCAACCTGTCACCCTGGGAACCGTCTCCTGTAGGAAGCCGGGAGCCCATGTTGCTTTCTGAGCTCTGACTCCCTGGAAAGCGCAGGGCCCACTTGCTGTTGGGACGGGCTTCCCATCGCCCCCTGAGCGTCTCCATCGGGGTCCTTGCTCTGGTGCTGGGACACCCTGCACATCC
>NW_021907873.1:0-542 GCF_006229205.1 Suricata suricatta | reverse complement strand
GTGTTTCCCAGCAGGGTGAGCAGATAGAAGATCAGAAGAACCACAAAGAGGACTCTCTCCAGTTGAGGCCGGTCAGAGAAACCCAGCAGGATAAACCCAGTGAAAGAACTTCCATTTTTCTGTTCCATCCTTTCTTACTACATCTTTCCTGTCAAGACCAAGTATTTAGCAATTTTCATAAGAAATCTTCAGGGTCACCTGGATGGCTCAGTCAGTTAACCCCCCTACTTCAGCGCAAGTCAGATCTCATGTTTGAGGGTTCAAGCCCCATGTCAGGCTCTGTGCTGACAGCTAGCTCAGAGCCTGGAGCCTGCTTCTGGCTCTGTGTCTCCTTCTCTCTCTGCCCCTCCCCCTCTCATGCTCTGTCTCTCTCTGTATCAAAAACAAATAAAACATTAAAAATTTTTTAAAAAAGAAATCTTCAAGATGAAAAAAGTTACTGGGGTTTGGATTGATAATATGAAAAAGACTAGGCATTGTTTATCAGTGATAATTTGAACAAATGATACTCATTGAAATTGACATTACTTCTACCAATATAG
>NW_021907872.1:0-542 GCF_006229205.1 Suricata suricatta | reverse complement strand
TCCATTACAGCTCACGCTGCATTGCTCTGCTGTAAGCATCTGTGAAAGCCCAGCACTTAGTACAGTGTCTGACACACAGCCAGGACCAAATAAACAATTGTTGGGACTAGGGAACAGAACACAAGGGAAAGGCGGAGAGGGAGACAGAAAGATTGGCAGAGTCAACCTGGTATGTGAAAGGTGGCATTGAAGTCAGAGCCCTGGATGCTCTGTTAACGAAGGGACATTTACTGATCACCTGCTATATGTCAGCATCTGTACATCATCTCATTTAGTCTCCATGGCAACCATGTGAAATTAGTCTCTCCATTTTATCCTGGAGGAAATTGGACATAACACAAGATCACACAACTATTAAATGGCAAAAGTTCTTTGAACGCTAAACACACACTGGGCATGCACATGTGTGCACGTGCGCGTGCACACACACACACTCTCTCTCACTTCTATTCAGAGGCAATTCAACTACAACCTTCCCATTTCCTACTTGAAGAAACAGGTCATTTCCTCTGGAATCCTGTTCCTAAAACCACACCATCGCA
>NW_021907871.1:0-542 GCF_006229205.1 Suricata suricatta | reverse complement strand
TTTTTTTTCCTTCTGCCACTAATCATCTGTATATCTCACCACCTTACATATACCACATATCCACCTCAGCCTTTCATTTCAGGAGTTGACAGAAGAGTTCTTGGGATTAAAAAATTTTCAGGAGTTCATTTTGTAGATGTCTGTGTTTCTAGGTAGGAGTGTATCTGAGGATTCCAAAGCCAAGTGAGGCAGCCATGTCCTTGACCAGAGATACTGCACCCTCCTGTCTTCCACCATCACCTTCTAATCTCAGAAAATTCTTCCCTGTGTTCAATCTCAATCTATTTTCCTTCAATGTTGGCCTCTCTTTCACTATTCTGATTGTGAATGAGGTCCACAACCCTTCAAATAACCTCTGGTAACATTATTCCATTGTTCCAGTGGTCTGGAATTACAGTTCTCATATATTTTGTTATTAACCCATTAAAAATTATCAAAATATCCTTAAAAAGCAATAATTTGGTTGTTACCAGGGTATGCTACTTACGCAGTCATCTGGTCTCTCATTAAGGCTTTTTAAAAAAATTTATATAGTTTATTAC
>NW_021907870.1:0-542 GCF_006229205.1 Suricata suricatta | reverse complement strand
TAAATAAATAAATAAATAAATAAACATTAAAACAAAAATGATGAAATGCCATTTCTCACTCATTGGTCAGCATGACGAGAAGTTGCAAATTTGACAATGCGGATGCGCAGGACAGTAGAGATATACACGCCGTCGGGGCAGGGTGTGTGAGCGTCTGCACAAGAACACACGTGCGCACCTTACAACCCGGCAACTTGTATTCTAGTGCACACCGAGGACCTCCGTCTAGCACGGTGTGTAACAGCGAAAAACAGCAACCAATGCCAGTGTCCACAGATATCCGTGAGGAGTGGATGGCTACAGGATGGCTTAGTTAGATGACGAAAAACTGCACAGTGATTAAAATGAACCAGAACGAGATAAATGCCTCCATGAGCCAGAACGGTGACGCAGAGCAGAGACCCCAGGCCTTCCTGGGCACTACGTGCAGGCAGAAGGCGACAGCCCTTGCTCAGTTTGTATAAGATAATAAATGCCAGGAGCTCTGGTCAGATGGGGACGGAGCCGGCTTCAGCACACGAGGCCCAGGACTGAAGAGGGAC
>NW_021907869.1:0-542 GCF_006229205.1 Suricata suricatta | reverse complement strand
TCTAATAGTAATTAAGAATGGCATTGGGTCTTACCTATTCCTCAAACACATGGTCATATCCATGTTTTCGATAAGATTCTTCTAGTGGTTGACATCGGAAAATTTGAGCAGAGGCATATAAAGAAGAATACATCCAGGAAATACACAGATGAGTGTTTTTTATTTCCAATATAGTTAATATAAGTATCTAGGAAGGTATTAATTTAGTATCCACAATCATTTACATATATATATTCTTAAAAGCTATTAAATACATATAGAAAGCATATACTCTCATTTAATTATGTTTTGAAAAATTTTAATGACCATTCAAAAATAGTGTCTGAAAAACAAAATAAACACACACAAAAAATCTCAAACAAAAATGTTATTAAGTGTGTAGTACTTTTGAATGTTTATTTATTTTTGAGAGAGCGTGAGAGACAGAGCACGAGTGCTGGAGGGGCAGAGAGAAAAAGAGACACAGAATCTGAAGCTGACTCCGGGCTCTGAGCCGTCAGCACAGAGCCCAGTGTAGGGCTTTAAGAATCGCAGGATCATGA
>NW_021907868.1:0-542 GCF_006229205.1 Suricata suricatta | reverse complement strand
AAAAAAACCAGAAATCTAAAAGTGAAAGGAATCATCAAAACCTAGAAATTATTTTCCAACCTGTAAAAAGACTTTTCCATGAAATCTTAGACTAAAGAGACCATTCATATTTTGTTAAATATGTAGCAGTTTCTGACAAGCAAATATTTCTCCTTATCTGAATTTACTTTTTAAAAGAATCCACATTGGGGCGCCTAGGTGGCTCAGTCGGTTAAGGGTCTGACTTCAGCCCAGGTCATGATCTCGCCGTTCATGGGTTCCAGCCCCACATCGGTCTCTGTGTTGACAGGTTGGAGCCTGGAGCCTGTTTGGGATTCTGTGTGTCCCTTTCTCTGCCCCTCCCCACTCACTTGTGTATGCAAGCACTCTCTCTCTCTCAAAAATAAACAGTATTTTTTTTAAAAACCTCATTTTTATATTTTGTTTTCAAAAAAACAAATTTTTTTTAAGAAACCGTAGGAGGTCTCAGGAGATAGCGTTTGGAGAGTCCAAATGTCAGAAATCCCTCTTGTGTTAAGTTATGCAGCAGGAGAAAGGACTAC
>NW_021907867.1:0-542 GCF_006229205.1 Suricata suricatta | reverse complement strand
TGGCCATCTTATCTTAAAGTACTTTTACTTGTTTTCCTTTCTTTTTATTATTTAAAAAATTTCTTTAAACATTTACTCATTTTTGAGAGACAGAGAAAGACAGAGTATGAGCAGGGGAGGGGCAGAGAAAAAGAGACACAGAATCAGAAGCAGGCTCCAGGCTCTGAGCTGTCAGCACAGAGCCTGACACAGAGCGCAAACCCATGAACCGTGAGATCATGACCTGAGCCAAAGTCAGATGCTTAACCAACTGAGCCACCCAGGGGCCCCTGCTTGTTTTCCTTTCTTAACAAACTTGTTCTGAATTGTAAGGACTTTGAGAGGAAGGTCTAGGTGTGGCTGATCCTATTGTTACTTAGTATAAACTGTTCCTCCTCAGTATTTGTTGACGGCTGGCTGGCTAGATAAATGCATAAATAAAAACTTTCATCATTTGCCATCCTACATATATACCAACATCTCAGAATAGTTACCTGATCTGATCTGCATTTTGGTCTCTGTCTGTACTGGGTTGAATAGTCCTGCTCAAAATTCATGTCCCT
>NW_021907866.1:0-1302 GCF_006229205.1 Suricata suricatta | reverse complement strand
CTGGGCAGAGGGAAAAAAGAAACAGTGATGTAGTCATACAAAGACCTTAGCTGATTCTATAGACTTTGCAGCTGAGACAGTGCTTTAGAGATGTTCTATATTGTGGCATGGGGGCCATACTTAATGCCTCTTTATGACCAATTATTGAATTGAAGTGTCTTTAGGAAGAGGGCATGACTTCACATGGGTAGAATCTCTTCAACTGAGACAAAGTCTTGGACAAGACCTCAGTTGAGAATAGTTGGTTGCCAAGACTTCCAGAAGCAGAGAAAATAAACACTTCAGTCTTAGAGAATAATCATTGGACCATGACATGTACTACATCTACTGTCTATCAGGGCCACCATGACAACTACTATCTACTTCTAGCTAGTGCTGATATAACAATCAGATCTACCAGTAAACCAGGTTCATTCTTCCTTCTCCATGGTGGTAAAGAAGTGAAGCAGGTACCATGTAAACTGATTCATCCATTATGCTGTTTACTGTGTCTCCCAGAGTAGCTTGGCTAGGGTTTAGTCTATTATATACCACCTCCCTTGTATAAGGTAATACTTCTGTGCATATCCAGTTTTATAGCTGGGCTGATTTGATAACATACAGTTCGTCTTGGATAATTTGATTCACATAATTACAGAATTTTAGAAGGCTAAGCACATACTTTATACCAGAGTCCAGTAACAAGCCAGAAATACTTAACAAAAGAACATGGAGAGCATTGCATCACTCCTAAACTGTAGCTGCCTGATGTGTGATTTCTCTAATTTGAGTTTAGAAGCATCTCTGTCACAAATACTTGAAAAACATCATTGGGGTATGTTAGATTATTAGACCCAAATTATAAAATGTCTTAAGCCAAAACCAGCCTTGTTTTAGACTTATTTGTTATTCACGATGTGAATCAATACCGGTACCTTTCCTGGTCTGGAGAAGTAAATGGATTGAAGAAAGAAGATGATGTAGACTATATTGCCTCCCAAATCCAAAAAGGCCCACCAAAGCTGTGTGCCCTTCACTAGGTTAGGTGGCATAATTTGTGTCATTGTTTAGAAAGCCTATCTTACCATGAACCCCTAAGAATATCACCAGTATGGTATATCACTGAGCTTTTCAAGCATTTATTTCCCATTCTCAGGAACACATAGAGCTACTCAAACATTTATAGTGCTTGTTACTTGTTCACCATTTTCAATTACCACAGTGTGTTTGATATAAAAAATTGACATTATTTTCAGGCCATACCCAACTGACTCCCCAGAATCTAAATCTGCATTTTAAAAGGATTCCCAGGTGATTCACAAA
>NW_021907865.1:0-542 GCF_006229205.1 Suricata suricatta | reverse complement strand
TCAACTATTTCTCTTTTTTCCTACTTGCTTTCTCTCCATTCCATTCTACAGTCTCATTTATTCATCAGTTCATTCATTATTCATTCCTTGAGGAGAGTGAGAGAAGACCTCACTGAGAAAGAAAGTAGATCCAAGAGAAAGAAGATGGGGAAGAAAGATAAATCTGAAGACTTTCTTCTCAGTTCTAGAACTTTTATTTGTTTAATGTTTATTTATTTATTTATTTATTTATTTATTTATTTATTTTGAAAGCAGGGGTGGGGCAGAGAGAGGGATAGAGAGAATCCCAAGCAATCTCTGAGCAGTCAGCAAAGAGCCCAATGTGGTGCTCAATCTCACAAACAGCAAGGTCATGACCTGAGTTGATCATGAGACAGATGCTTAATTGACTGAGCCACCCAAGCACCCTAGGTTCTATAAATTGTAAAAGGCTCATGGTTTCTGAAGAGCTTTCCAGAAAATATGTTTGATGAATAAAGAAACTACAAATCACATCCCACTAAAAATAAAAAGATTCATTACTGCCCCCTTACATAAACAAA
>NW_021907864.1:0-542 GCF_006229205.1 Suricata suricatta | reverse complement strand
GACAGCTCGGAGCCTGGAGCATGCTTCAGATTCTGTGTCTCTGTCTGTCTCTGCCCCTCCCCCACTTGTACTTGCTCACGCTCTCTCTCTCTCTCTCAAAAATAAATAACATTTTTTAAAAAGCAAAAAGGTACAACTGTGTGTTAAGAAGCAAAACATCACTACTTATTTCATTGACTTAAAAATTTTTAGTGTTCTATTATGTTTCCCTTATTAGTTTTTTTTACTTTTACAACTCACTGTATTTTTATAACATTATACACAGGTAGTTTTAAGACTCAAACAATGCAGAAAGATAAGTCCCTTGTCTACCTCTATCACTTAGGAATGAGTAGAAATCAAAGTTAAGAACAAAAATTATGAGAAAATGAATAAAACCAAAGTTGGCTCTTCCAAAAGAATAAAACTCTTGTCAAGATATTAAAAAAAAGGACAAGAAAAGAAAGAAGAAACAAATAGACAAAAGCAAAATGGGAAAGGAGAAATAACTGAAGATAAAAACGAGATTTAGATTATAAAATAGTTGGGGCACCAGGTGGCTC
>NW_021907863.1:0-542 GCF_006229205.1 Suricata suricatta | reverse complement strand
CCCCCGCGTGCTCATCACTGAGCGGCGGGCACGTGAATGCCTCGCACCCTCCCCTGACCCAGAAATGAGACCATAAGTTCTAACACTAAACAAGGTCACCCACCACCTGCAAGGACAAAGGAGCCTGGGCGGGAAGGGGCGCCGTCCTGGCTGCAGCCCTGGGCAGCCGAGCGGAGGCTCCGGGTGTCGTGGGCGGGGCTGGGCCGTGGCTCACGTTCCGTGAACAATGACTCAATGAATGAATGAGACCTGTGGCTTCCGGGCGGTGCAGGGATCCGAACCCGGACTCCGGAGAGGGGCGTCTGCAGCCGGGACTCGGGAGAGGGGCGTTTGCAGCTCTTCTTTCTTTCTGTCGTTCATGCCCCCCTCTTCTGCGCCAGGAAGGACAGTGTATGACGGGCACCGGACTGTGTGCCAGCCTCCAGGCTCCGTCCCTGCAGACCGGACTGTCCCGCTGCGCCTCGGCCCGGCAAGAACTTACCTTCCCGTTTAAAGGTGAGCCAGGTGAGGCTCAGAGGAACGGAGTGGCCGGTCTCGGGACA
>NW_021907862.1:0-542 GCF_006229205.1 Suricata suricatta | reverse complement strand
AATCGGGTGCTGCCTCCTAGACATCGCGTTTCCCAGCCCAAGACCTATATTTTATTATCACCACAAACAGCAACTGATTCTGTTTCTGGTTTGCTTCAAAAACAACTCTAACGGTCCAGTCACTGTCCAAACAAGGAAAGGCCGGGGGGTAAGCCCACTTGTCACTGTCGGAAGTCAAGTCATCCAGCTAAACGTCTCCCCAACGCCGGTCCGTCTATTTAATTCCTTGTTTCTTGATATTTCATCATTTCAGCTCATGAAAGAGACCATGATGTAATGCCTAATAAATGCCAGAGGAGTCTTTTCGGGAAGCTTCACCAGGCAGGTGCCTCAGCCAAGTTTGCTCAGGCAAGGGTGTAGGCATCTGTCGTCATGTCCCATCAGAGAGGGCCCTTCACAAACAGGGTTCGAAGGCGTTTTGATCTCTCTGGACTTCAAAGCGGGCTGGCGCGCTAGGGTCTCTATGTCACCGTGGGGGTCGGGGGGTGGGGGACAGGTACCCAAACACGGGGATGGCACGTCCTCCCAGAGCCAATGATATC
>NW_021907861.1:0-542 GCF_006229205.1 Suricata suricatta | reverse complement strand
ACTTTTAAACTCTGCCATATAGAAAACTGCATTCTACCCCAGGATTTCAATATTTTCCAGATAACGTTTTCAGCAAGTTCAAGATCTCTGGGAATTTGTATTTCCCAAGAGAAACATCAAACTGATTGCTCACCTGGCAGATGATCATAAATAGAGGAACTCATCCATGAGACAAAAACATAGGTATACATTTTCCTTTTCTGAAAAGGTTACAGACTTCAACCTTTCAATGTAAACCAGTCTAACACGTACTTCTACTCTGTGTAAATATATCTATATATCCCGTACTTTTCCTTCTTGAAGGCTATAAACATATGTGAGTACTTGTTTTAATGTCTAAATAAAACAAAGGTTAGAAAAAAATGATAAAATAACAGGTAATGTTTTAAGGTTATTGACACATCATGTGAATGGTAAAAAAAAAATTGAGTGCATTTAAGGGTTTTCATATGGGAGAGATGATTTGGATCTAGAGAAAATAGCATTAAAATGGAACACTGGGGGACCCTGGATCTTTGAAAGCAAGTACGAGTACTTTTCTG
>NW_021907860.1:0-542 GCF_006229205.1 Suricata suricatta | reverse complement strand
CTCAAACTGTGAGATCATGACCTTCTCGAAACTCAAGAGTCAGACGCTTAACCAGTTGAGTCATCTAGGTGCCCCAGCAAAATCAGCATATAGAAAACAGCTTATTTTGGAGTCTTTTGGGTTTTCTACATAGTGATATCATGTGTTCTGCAAATAGTGAAAGTTTGATGTCTTCCTTTCTGATTTGGATGCCCTTTATTTCTTTTTTATTGATTCTTTCTGATTGTTCAGGCTAGGACTCTTAGCCTCTATGCAGTCTATGTGGTTCTAGCCAGTACTGTGCTGTATAACAATAGTGAAAGTGGACATCATGGTCTTGTTCCTGATCATAGAGGGAAATCTCAGGTTTTTTTCCCATTGAGGATGATAATAGATGTGGGTTTTGTTCATATATGACCTTTATAATGTTGAGGTATGTTCCCTCTAAATCTACTTTTTTAAGGGATACAATCTATTTTTACTCTTCAGTAAGAATATATATATATTTAGAGCCAATTTTCTCTATAGAAATGTAAGCTTATATTGGGACATTGTTATTTTTT
>NW_021907859.1:0-542 GCF_006229205.1 Suricata suricatta | reverse complement strand
TTCGGCTTTGGCTCAGGTCATGATCTCGCGTTAGTGAGTTCGAGCCCTGTGTGGGGCTCTGTGCTGACAGCTCAGAGCCTGGAGCCTGTCTTCAGATTCTGTGTCTCCCTCTCTCTCTGACTCTCCCCTGCTCATGCTGACTCTCTCTCAAAAATAAATAAAACATTAAAAAAAACTTTTAATAGAATAAAATAAAATTAGAAATTTAAAAGCTAACTTTCTAATTGAAAGGGGAAAAAAAAGATTCTTCCTAAAATCAACATGATCAGAACTGAGTTTGAGGATTTTTACTGTCATCCTAAAGCTCACGTTAGTCCCTGGCGGCCTCGGTGCAAAACCCCAGTTCTGCCTGGCCCTTCAGTGGTGGATGTTAGACCCAGAAGCATGCCATGGGCTCACTGGGGTTTTCAACATTACAGATTGGATGCTCTACAAATTACTTGAAAACTTTTACCAGATACCAAGCATAGGTTTTTTAAATTGGCCTTCCAAAATGTTCTTAAATTCTACACCTGGTATCAATAAGTACCATTAACTGAAAA
>NW_021907858.1:0-542 GCF_006229205.1 Suricata suricatta | reverse complement strand
AAACCAAATTAAGGTTTTTAATCCTCACAACAATTTATGCACTACATAGAGAACAAAAAAGACAGATGTGTAATTCAAAAAGTATGATAATGGGAAAAATAGAACAAAGGATTTATCTGAGTGCTAAAGTAGAATGATTGCATTAATATCAAAGTACACCAGAAGGAAAGCATATAAAAGCATATCCATACATTATCTTGTAAATCACCCCGTAATACATGTTTTCTGCCAACATTATTTGAAATTGTTAAATATGCGCACTTTTCAGTACATGGCATCCCTTGTGTGAACTTCTTGAAAATATGATTTCTTACAACAGCAACCCACTATTGATAATGGCAAAAATATCATAGATAAACATAGGTCAAAACCTTGAATTAAGCAATTGCCCTTAGAACTTGCTGTTGATAAGCTTTTATATACTTTACTGTTTAGATTTTCTTTATAAAGGTGTTTGTTAATGACATATGGTTGGTCATATGAAAACCTCAGATTTCTGCCCCTATTTCCTCATAGAACATTTGTTCTTAAATATGTGCTTT
>NW_021907857.1:0-542 GCF_006229205.1 Suricata suricatta | reverse complement strand
ATTATTCCATATACAGATTTTTTCAACTAATTTCCAGCTCCGTCCCTCACTATGGCCAGTCATATGCCTAGTGTCTCAAGTTTCAAATCTCTAGTAATCTATAGGGGAAAACCTGCTTTTAAGTATTGGCTCCAACTGGAAGGGCCTAGGATTCAATTTTCTTTTACCTACTAGGTTAGCTGTCACCCCACTATTTCCTTTCTGCATGTTAACATTTGTTGACAGTTTTTCACTTACTCTCATTCCTGATCATTTTTTGTCTTTAGGATTTACACTTTTTTAAAAACAGTGTTTACATTTTAATATTATTTCCATTGGGAACATTCCACATTTGACTAGAAGTCTTAACTGATGTTCTACATACTATAATGTGGAGGATCAGATGAGAAAAGCTGGGAGAAATATTTAGGAAACTATATGCTGGACTTCTTGTCTCTAAGCCCCCTGCATTATGTAGCAAGCAGCATAGCATGCGCGTCTCATTTTTCCCTTATCAGTCATTTGTTAGTACCTAGACTCTGTGGCCAATCTTTCCCCTCGCC
>NW_021907856.1:0-542 GCF_006229205.1 Suricata suricatta | reverse complement strand
GCGTGGAGTCTGGGCGTCACTGCTGCAGCCACCCTGCAGGATCAGGGGACAGGCGGCGGCAGGGAGACATCACTCTGGAAACTTTCTTGAAACTTAGGGACGTTCAACTGCGATGCTGTGAACCTGAGGTTTTACGTTCCTTCTGAGGATGACCCCCCCTTTTGGAGGGGGCGGGGGAGTGGGCCGGTTTGAAGATGGGAGGGAGGAGGGTTGCGGTGGGTGACGCTCCCCACCACCATTTGCTCGAACACTGCGCGGCCAATTCAGGTATTAATCAAATGGCGGCCTCGCGTGCTCTCCGGGCCTGCGTCACTGAAACGTGCCGGCGAGGCCCCGGGGCCGGGTGGTCGGGGGCCACCTCTGCTTGTTTAGTAAAACACGCTGCCTCCCGCTTCCCACCCCACCCCTTCCACACGTGAGCCGCGCCGTGGGCACCAGGCTCTGAGCCCGGGTGTTGTCACCGATGAAAGCAGCAGGCCCCACGAGCCCTCCGGCAGGCCGGGTGCTCTCACACACACACACACACACACACACACACACAC
>NW_021907855.1:0-1302 GCF_006229205.1 Suricata suricatta | reverse complement strand
ATACCTACAGGTCTACATAGTGTGATATATATTTCACTATACAGATTACTATAAACAATTATATAATAAAAATATGATAACTTAGAAAAAAAGGATAATTCCTAAAAACACACGTTATCATAATTGGATTGTGAATCTTAAATCCAAGAAGAAGAGCAGAAAACTTCCCTAATATGGGAAAGGAAATAGACATCCAGATCCAGGAGGCACAGAGAACTCCTCTAATCAAAATCAACAAAAGTAGGTCAACACCAAGACATATTGTAATTAAATTTGCAAAATATAGTGATAAAGAAAAATCTTAAAGGAGGAAGACAAAAGAAGACAGTAACTTATTATTTCTTGAAATAAACATTTCTTTCCCTTTTCTTTCTCTTCTTCTTCTGGGACTCCAATAATGCACATGTTATTACATTTGTTGTAGTCACTGAGTTCTTTAAATCTATTTTTGTGTTGCATAATTTTCTTTCTCTCTTCTATTCAGTTTTATTATTTTCCATTATTTTGTTTTCTAAGTCACTAATTTGCTCCTGTGGTACCTCTAGCCTGCTGTTCATTGCCTCGAGCCTGTTTTGAATCTCATTTATTGCATTCTTCATCTGACTGATACTTTTTAAATTCTGTTTTCTCCATCATAAGGGTCTTTCTGATGTCTTCCATTCTTTTCTCAAACCCCAGTAAACATCCTTATGATCATTGCTTTACATTCTCCATCAGGCATGTTATATATGTCTGTTGCATTTACCTGTTTGGACATGGCCTTATCTTGTTCTTTCAATTAGGACATATTACTCCATCCTGGTATGTTGTCTAAGCCTCTGCCTTCTTCTCTGAGTTAGGAAAGCCAGTATATCTCCTGTTCCTGAAAATAATGGCCTTATGAAGAAGAGGCCATGTAGTGCTCAGGGCCTGGTGCTTGGGGGATTGTCTCTAGTATGTGCTGCATGTATTGTTCCGTTGTGTTTGACTGCTCTATACATCAGGCCGGTTATCTGCAGAAGCTCTCTTTGCCTGCTGTGGGCAGTGTTGTGTGGCTCCACCGAATGCGGCAAGTTTTAACTAGATGTTCTTTGGTCGTCTTGTGAAGTGAGACCTGACACCAATTCCACCACAAATGAAGCCCTGCCGTCCTCTGTTTGGGAGACATGGTGTGAGTAGGGGTTTGTGCTTGTCTTCTGGGTGAGGGGCCTGCCTCGCTGGAACTGAGGTGAGCTTGCCTGAGAAGGGCAGTCCAGTCAGAGCGCAGGGAGGTGGGGCTTGATGTAAGCAAGTTAGTCAGCTGTGCTGCCCGCGTCCAGTGGC
>NW_021907854.1:0-542 GCF_006229205.1 Suricata suricatta | reverse complement strand
TGGATATGTGAAAGATGAAAGAGGTAGAAGAGAAAAAAGAATTAAGGAATCCAAGATGCTCCGTTAGAGAGCATTAAGGATGAAGTAACCATAGGACAGAAAACCTCTGGTAACTGCAGCTATTCTAGAGACCTAGCCTTCATGACTCAGTCAAATCACGTGCATGCATAACCTATGACCCAGAAATTCCATTCCTGGTTATACTCTTCAGATGAGTTTTCTCACAGGTCCCTAAGAGAACATGTTAGAGGATGCTCATTTAAGTGTGTGAGTGCTGTTACCATTGTTGTTTGAGGTGGAAAGGAACTGGAGCCAATCCAATAGAGCAAATATATCACAAGTGGTAGATGAGCCAGAAAGGAGAACTATGCAACATTTTGCAGCAAGAGATTAGATACACAGAGCAATCGGGAGGCTTTTAAAAACATAGTGCCTGGGTGACTCAGTTAAGTGGCTGATTCCTGATCTCAGCTCAGGTCTGGATTTTGGGGTCGTGAGTTTGAGCCCTGCATTGGGCTCTGCACTGGGCTTAGAGCCTACTT
>NW_021907853.1:0-542 GCF_006229205.1 Suricata suricatta | reverse complement strand
GTTTTCAGCCTCTCTTTCTCTTCCCCTCATCTCCCCGTGTCTCTGCACACTCCATGACTCTGCACTTTGGGGGGGGGCTCCTTCCCCTCTGAGACCCCGGGCCCCAGCCTGTTTTTATTTCCCCAGTTCCCACTCACTCAGGTGCCTATGAGGCTGTCTTCTTTGTGGACTCAGTGTGTTTTCCTCCCATTCTTGCAGATCAGAATATTGTGGCTTCAGTCCTTCTTAGTTTGATAGATGTGCGAGGGAGAAAATTACAGAGTTCCCTGCTTCTCTGTCATCTTAAAATAAACTTTTAAAAATGAGATGTCATTGACATATAACATTGTATTAATTTTAAGTATATGAAGTAATGATTCAATGTATGTATATATTAAAAAATGATCATTGCAATATTATGATTTATCATCATATATAGGTACTTTTTTTTCTTATGTGAGAACTTTTTTCCTATAGCATCTTTTAAATATACAATGTAGTATTGTTAACAATAGTTGGCATACTGTATATTACATCCCCAGAACTTATTTATCTTATAACTG
>NW_021907852.1:0-542 GCF_006229205.1 Suricata suricatta | reverse complement strand
AGGGCGGTGTACCTTTCTGCAGGCTCTAGGGGTGATTCTGTTTCCTTGGCTTTTTGGCTCTGTAGGGGTGTCCACGGTTCTTGGCTCCCTGTCTTCTTTCTCTGTTTCCAAAGCCAGCAACAGTTCTGACATTGTATCACCTGACCTCTTCTGTCTCCTCCTTCCACTGGTAAGGATCCTTGGGACCTTATATTGGGTGCTCTTGGATAAGCCAGAATAATCTCCCTACTTTAAGGTTAGCTGATTTGCAGCTTTAACTTCCTTTGGGATGTCACATAATAGATTCATAGGATCAACTGGCCTGTGGATGGTTTTTGAGAGTGGGTAGGATATTTTCCTGTTGACCACAGGGACTAACCATAAAGTCAGCTGTTCTAGTTAGATTATGATTGTGTCTCTAAGATGCCTTTATGATAGCCAAATGGAGAATAGGAAATAGTGCTTGCTGTATGGTTTTGTTTGTTTGTTTGTTTGGATTTTTTGGATTTTGGGTTTTGGGTTTTTTTCTTTTTTCTTTTTCCTTTTTCTTTCTTTCTTTCTTT
>NW_021907851.1:0-542 GCF_006229205.1 Suricata suricatta | reverse complement strand
AGCCGGTGACATGCAAGAGGCCACCCGAGCGGAGTAGGAGAGGGGAGGACTCTGACGGCCCCGGATTGAGGCAACGGGGGTGGAAGGGAGAGGACCCAGGAGGGCCACCATCCTGAGCTGGCAGCCGAGAAGGCTCCGGGAGGGCGTGGTGGGCAAGGGACGGCTGCGGAGGGCCACATCTGCTGCACGGGGTCAAGGACGTGCGGGGCGGTCACTAGTGATGTCACCGAGGGCACGCCCACGGAGCCTCTGGTGGCGACCGCCCCACTGGACGCTCACAGGCTGCGGCTCAGTTTCCAAAACATGAAACAGCCTCCTCTCTGTCTCCTCCAAGATCCCAGTTAAATGTAAGGACTGGCCCCCCTCTGATAAGCTCCGAGCGATTCCCGTGAAGCAAGAGGAAAGGGGGGACCGGCCTCCAGCGTCACCGCCTGCGCGCCTCGGGCCCCCGAGCGCGTCCCACTAAATAAAGTCCCGCACGCGAGCCTGTGCTCCAAGCAGCTCACATCCCATTGGTTATAAATCAGGTTTATGAATTCTGT
>NW_021907850.1:0-542 GCF_006229205.1 Suricata suricatta | reverse complement strand
GGGGTCCTATCATCCCATCTCTAACCACAGGGCCTTCAGAGAGAGATACTATCTCTAACAGCAGAGGCTTCTTTGGGCTGTGTGCTCTGGGCCCAGAAAGTTTCTCTGGTACAGACTGTATGCAGCGGACTCAATAGGCATCAGAAGAAACTGCTCCCCTACTTGATCCCCAGCTAGGAAGGGCCCCGCCTCGGATTCCAGGGATACCTTTCAGTCACTATCATTACTGCACATGGAATAAGAGCTGAAAACAAGGCTGGGGGCGGGACATAGAGCAATGCCGACCATGCTAGGCCAAGGGCACAGACCGAAAAGAGAGATTACAAAACATGGTCTAAGAAGAGACTGAGGGGCCACCGTTTTTCTCCCCACAACCACCAAGTTGGGGCCTCAGGGAACAGCCCCAGAGACTCACAGTGCAGGTGAGATCCACCTACACTAAACCACACTCATCTGCCTTGCCTAGCTGCTTTGTTACCAGAGCTGGATGGATGCTGTGGAAACAGAGGGCCCAGGCCCTCCCCCCAAAACCAGGAATGATC
>NW_021907849.1:0-542 GCF_006229205.1 Suricata suricatta | reverse complement strand
TTTATGACTATTGCTTTGGTTATCATACAGTGTACTCTCACCGAAGCCAGGATTGAAATTTTTAAGACAAATTTGCTCGTTTGGCCACTGCACCAAACATCAGCAGCAACAATAACAACAACAGAACATTATCTCCCCGCTTTCTTTCGAGTCTCCAGAGTTGCCAGGCAGAATTCGGAGAAACAGGTTTTATTATGTTTGGATTGGAAAGAAAGCATGACCTAAATTTTGATTTTAACGTGTCACGGTTTTGTGAGACGTTTACGGGGACAAGTAGAATTGAATGAAGTAGGCATGTTTTTGAACTGGAGGTTTACCCTTTTACCTTAGAGCTTTCAGACTCCAACAGAGGAGGCCGTGAGCAGTAACTGGGTGCTTTGGATCACTTACGTAAACATTAAGATACCTAAGCCTTAAGATGCTCTACAAAAAGTAAGGATAGGCCTTTTAAAAGATATATGAACTACACTTATAAAAAGAGATTGAAACGTTAACATATTTATAAAGCAGACATTGAAGAAATACCTATATCTAATACCTAT
>NW_021907848.1:0-542 GCF_006229205.1 Suricata suricatta | reverse complement strand
TTTACATTCTGTAGAAATTATGGGACGGATTGCATAGTCCTAGAATTTATATTCACATCTGTAGCACAGAAGCTATTGCTAAAGACTGGATTTCTCTCCCAGATTAGGTTGTTTTTCCTTTATTACTTTTTATTTATTTTTAACATTTATTCATTAAAAATTTTTTTTTAAATGTTTTTATTTATTTTTGAGAGAGAGAGACAGCATGAGCAGGGGAGGGTCAGAGAGAGAGGGAGACACAGGATCTGAAGACAGGCTCCAGGCTCTGAGCAAGCTGTCAGCACAGAGCCCGACGCGGGGCTCAAACCCACAAACTGTGAGATCATGACCCGAGCCGAAGCCGGATGCTTAACCGACTGAGCCACCCAGGCGCCCCTCAATTTTTTTGAGACAGAGAGAGACAGAGCATGAGCTGGGGAGGGGCAGAGAGAGAGGGAGACACAGAATCTGAAGCAGCTCCAGGCTCTGAGCTGTCAGCACAGCTCACAGGGCTCCAACCCACAATCCATGAGATCATGAGCTGAGCTGAAGTCAGATGCGTA
>NW_021907847.1:0-542 GCF_006229205.1 Suricata suricatta | reverse complement strand
CAAATAAGCTCATGTTGTCTGTGTTGCAGTCTGTTAGGAAAAAGATGACTTAAAATAATGGTTAATTTTGTGTATCTCAAAGTTTTCATGGATAATTGTTAAGATAGCTTTCAAAGACTTTGGTAACCTGAAACTTGGATAAGTTGGATTGAATTTATGATACCTTGGTCTTTTCCAAATAGAATGGAGTGCTAAAGCACTGATTACTGAATGTAGGATTATGCTTTTGATTTCTTATTGCAGAGAAACTAAGAACATTGGGTCTATTATAAAACATGTTTTGTGCTTAATTGATTTATGAATTTGCCATCTAAAGAATTCTGGTGTAACAGTTTACAAATGGTTACTACTTAGTCTCCACGGGAGACTAAGGTTTCTAAGAGTCAAAATTCTGCTAAACATAATTAAGACTGATGGAAATAAGGAAAGCAACTCTATATGTAAACAGTAGGAATGTGTAAAAGAGAGAGAAGTAATGGAAATATATTTTTTGTTGCAGGTAAAGACAGTAACTTTGTCCTAAATGAGACTGGTTTGGAGAA
>NW_021907846.1:0-542 GCF_006229205.1 Suricata suricatta | reverse complement strand
GTGGAATGATGGGGTTTGGCCTGCTGGTCTTGGAGCTGTGGGGAGGACTGCCTAGAGGGGTTCACATGCCCCAGGGGGGCTGTTTGAAGGGCTTACATAGCATTGTGGCACTGGGTGGAGGATGAGAAGGGGGTTGGTAAACTGCGTGGCTGGGCGGAGGCGTGACAGGCGTGTAGAGCTGAGCTGGGGAAGGGGTGGGGGTAGTACCAAAGCAGAGGTGGTGCAGGGAAGGGCAAGGACAGGAGGGAAGCCAAGTGTAATGAGGGGATCCTGGCATCACGGAAGTCCAATGAGAAACAAGTTTATATTAGAGGGTGCGACTTAGTGTTTCAGAGGTGAGACCCAAATCAAGAAATGGTGAATTCATCCAGGAAACACAAGGATTTTGGAGGCAAGAGAGGGAGTTTAGGTGAAGCCTGAGGGAGTTAAGGCAGAAGACTGTAGGATACACCTTTGGGGCATTTACTTATGAAACATGGATCAATGAAAAGTAGATAATAGAACGGGGAAAACATGGCTGAATGAAACATTCTTTTTGTTTT
>NW_021907845.1:0-542 GCF_006229205.1 Suricata suricatta | reverse complement strand
TATTCCGTAATAAAAGCATCTGTTGTAGAAAATACTAAAACCATGATTTAAGCAAGTTGACGAAGTGTTAGCTGGGGGAAGAGAAGAGGATTCTTCATTGTACCCTCAAATGTAAAGTGCAAGTGGAGTTTGGTCTTCTGCTTCAAAGAAGCACTTTTGTGTGCCTTTGTAGGAATGCACTGCTTTCCGGTTTATCCATATTCCCTGTTCATTTGCCACTGTTGCCTCAATTGAGCCTATGACACAGTTTGACCGTCTTGTTGTGTCTGTCATTTGGATCTCGATTATGTGTCTCCAACCAGACTTCTCCATGCTGCTCAGTGATAGCCTCATTACACTACCCGTCTGTAATCGCCACTTGAATGACTGAGAAACTCTTCAAACTAAATTTTTCTCCTCCCCAAATAAGAGAATTCTCCATCTCGGTAGTGGCACTAACCTCCACCCATTATGCTGAAACCTGAGATTTTTGTGAACACTATTGTGTCTCTTATTCCAGTCCTGCCTGTCCCGCCTTCCATTTGTAAATTTCTCATCTAACC
>NW_021907844.1:0-1302 GCF_006229205.1 Suricata suricatta | reverse complement strand
TTTTTTTAATTGGCAAAAAAATCCTCAAGTATAGATGAGGGATGGAAGTGAAGCCAAAACTTCCCCTTTGGCCACTGGCGGGTGGGGGTGGGGGGAGGGGACTCCCATACACTTGTGTCCCCGTCTTCCGGAGCTGCCATAACACCACCACAGACGGGGGGCTTACACAACGGGAACATGTTTTCTCACAGTCCTAGAAGCTGCGAGTCCAAAGTTAGGGTGCTGGCGGGGTGGTGTGTGGTAATGCACTGGGCCCTGGCATGGGCGTCCCTCGGTGCACATGCAGAGCGAGGGACCTCTGGTGTCTCTTTGTTTTGTGAGGACACCAGTCCTACCGGATGAGCCCTCATTTAACCTCAGTTACCTGCCCGAAGGCCCCATATCCAAATGCAGTCACACTGAGGAATCAGGATTTCAACATATGAATCCTGGAAATATCGTTATCATTGTTTAATGCAAGAAGGGTCTGGATAGTGGGGAAAAGGCGAGGCGGCCATCTAGGGAGAGAGGTGGCCAAGGGGAGCCCAGCCCAGGGAGCAGCTTTATCTAACTCCGCACACTCTCCACCTCACCACAATGGCCACCAATGAGTGGGGCAGAAATGGATGCAGACGTTATGAGAGAGGGGCCAGGGTAACCCCAGGAGAAAGTGGACACCCTGATCTAGACTGAGAGAGTCAAGGGAGGTTTCTGGGGGGAGGCAACTCCTGAGGAGCATCTTGAAGTGAGGAGCAAATGTTCTCTGGGTAGAGCAGAGAAAGAAAGGTTTTCTAGGTAGCTGGAACAGTAGGTGCAAAGGTCCTGAGGCAGCTTCATTCTGGCCTGGGTGACTCCTCAGGCCAATAATAACAAAAAAGTTTTTGAAGGAGCTGGTTTGGAGGGGATAGAGTCTCCACCTTTAGGATAGCTTTTGAATATTACTTTTTAAATAGTCCTGGTTATTTTCCCTTCCTCCTTTACATAAAATAGAAAACACTGAAACCCTGATTCACCTGTTAAGCATCTCCCCAGAGTTGTGGTTTTCCTGATAAATTGCAAAACTGCCCAGCTAATGAATGCTAAGCGGTTAAATCTGATTAAATCAGGACAGTGAGTCTGCAAGTGCTGTTTATTGTTCTCTACAGGTTTACAAAGGAAAAAGGAGCTGTGCTCTGGGTGGGGACTGAGATGTGGCCTGTTAGCTCCTTGATCCCAACAAAGTGATTGGCACTTCGTTACTCTCGGTTTCTATAGTAACACAATAATCATGCAATAGCCCCAAACCACCTTGACCTCTCACTGCAGGATCTGGGAAGAGTGAAA
>NW_021907843.1:0-542 GCF_006229205.1 Suricata suricatta | reverse complement strand
TGGGGATTTACCCAAGAGAGACAGAAATGCTGATGCATAGGGGCACATGTACCCCAATGTTCATAGCAGCACTTTCAACAATAGCCAAAACATGGAAAAAGCCTAAATGTCCATCAACTGATTAATGGATCAAGATATGGTATATATATACAATGGAATACTACATGGCAATGAGAAAAAAATGAAATCTGGCCATTTGTAGCAAAATGGGTGGACCTAGAGGGAGTCATCCTAAGTAAAATAAGTCAAGCAGAGAAGGACAGATACCATATGTTGTCACTCATAGGTCTAACAGGAGAAACCTAACAGATGACCATGGGAATGGGAAATGGGAGAAAAGAGTTGGGGAGAGGGAGTGAGGCAAATCATGAGAGACTTTTGAAGGCTAAGAACAAACTGAGGGCTGAAGAGGGAGGGGGGAAGAGAAGGGGGCTAATGGTCATGGAGAGGGGCACTTGTGGGGAAGAGCACTGGATGTTATATGGAAACCAACTTGGTAATAAACTATTAATAAAAAAAAGAAATGCAAAAAAAATAAAATA
>NW_021907842.1:0-542 GCF_006229205.1 Suricata suricatta | reverse complement strand
GACAAAAGTCAGCGTCTTCCTTCTTGCGCCCCAGCCCCCGCCCAGGAGCGGGACGGGAAGAGGAATCCCGGCCTGGCCACAAACCCCACTTCTCGTCTCCACGGAGACACCGCAGGACGGGGCTTGCCGCCCGGCCGGCCTGGGGGGGCCCTGGGGTCGGGGTGGGAGGCTCCCCTCGCGAGGAGGCCAGAGGTGCGGTCCCCGCGGGGGGCCTGGCCCACTCCGGCTGCCCTTCTCCCCCTCCCCGTGGGCGGGGGACGGGCCCCTTCCTCCCGGCGGCAGACCCCCTGCACCGCCCTCCCCGGGAGCCGTGCCGGGCCGCCTCCTCCGAGCAGCACACGTTGGGGGGGGGGGCTGGGCAGGGGCTCCCGTCTTCCGCACGGCCTGGCCGCGAAGGTCGCCTTGCTGTGCTGGTGGCTTCCATGGCCTCTGACGGGGTCACAAGAGCACACCCCTCAAAGGGGCTGCGGGGACCACCTTGCACAGGGGCCCTGGGCCCGGGCGTGAGCCGGCATGGACCGACAGGGCGGTTGTTACGTTGT
>NW_021907841.1:0-542 GCF_006229205.1 Suricata suricatta | reverse complement strand
CATGACACCCTCAAGGTCCATCCACATTGCCACGAATGGCCAGATTTCATTCTTTCTCATTGCCATGTAATATTCCATGGTATAAATAAGCCACATTTTCTTGATCCATTTATCAGTTGATAGACATTTAGGCTCTTTCCATGATTTGGCTATTGTGGACAGTGCTACTACCTGTACCCCTTGGGTAAATCCCTAGCAGTGCTATTGCCGGGTCATAGAAGAGTTCTATTGTTAACCATTTTGTAAAGCATAGATTATACTCAGAAAAACGGAGGAAGGCAGTAGGTATAATCCCATTGAGAAATGATGAGAGCCCAGTGATGGCTGGGAGAATCAGAGAATTGTGGGTCTGAATCACCCCCTTGGCTCTTTTTCCCTTTGGCCAGCCTCATGGGGAATAGAGGCCAATGCTAGAGTCCAACACCCCCAACAGATGCTGTTGCCCAAGCCAAGAAGCTCTCTAGAAATGGCTTGTCTGCCCGTTCGCTCCACTGGCTAGGGTGCTCTGGGTGCAGAGGGCAGGTCTGACGTGAGAGATAAGA
>NW_021907840.1:0-542 GCF_006229205.1 Suricata suricatta | reverse complement strand
TTCACTCCCCAGAGAAGAGGCAGAACACGATCAGCTGCAATAGTTGGCACCAGTCCCCGATGGCCAACAGGTTCCTCCTGGGCACCCACACAGGGCCGTTGGCCTGCACTCACTCCTCCTGTGCTGTGGTAGAAGAATTCTATCCCCTCCCCACAGTGGACAGATGTAATCCTGGGCTTGGCCAGGTGCCAGTTAACACACATGCTTAAGCAAGACAAAGGAATACACATTCAGTCTCAAACAGTGGAAGTTATTCCATAGGAAGTGATAAATCCAGGACTGGCTATGGGGACTCTCTATCTCTTGGAAGGGAAGTGTTCTAGGACCAAGGCCCATTCTTATTGGGGTGATTTGGAGTTGTTAAATGACATGCATGAGACTGCATTTCTCAACACTATGAGTAGCTTATGGAACTGAAGAAAGAAATAGAAGTCATTTCTATCAATAAATAAAATGAAAACCATCAGTTTAGTTCTGCCTGTCTCTCATCCCTGCTTGTTGGTCTACTTTTCTTCTGTTGTCAAATGACTTTTCGCTTGTGG
>NW_021907839.1:0-542 GCF_006229205.1 Suricata suricatta | reverse complement strand
TTTCTTTAAGTACACACAAAATTCACTGCTCATTCTAAGAGAGTACATTGATAAACATACTCTAATAACTTAAGAATATATTAAACATCAAAAAGACACATTTGCCAAAGCTATTACCTTTATTTTTAAAGATGCTCTAGCTCTCAGCACGGATCCACCGCACCGGTAAAGTCTGTGAGCCCGAGTTTAGGCTCCGGCGAACCTAAACTTGTAATAAAGCTCTTTGCTTTTGCATGCGTGACTCTGTCTCCCTGGCGGTTTCTGGTTTTCGGGGACAATGAAGAAATCTTGGGTATTACAATACTATTTTTATAACCAGAAAAACAAGGAGAGTTTAAATACCTATGTATCAATGTATGTATACCCATGTCTATACTTAAATATTTAGTAAGCCAAAAACTAAATGAATAAATTGTAACCTATTATCTACTTTTCTACCAACACCTTGGCTAGATATTTGTAAGCTAAGTTTAATTTTTTTTAAGTAGACTTCATGCCCAATGTGGGACTTGAACTCATGACCCTGAGATCAAGAGTTACAT
>NW_021907838.1:0-542 GCF_006229205.1 Suricata suricatta | reverse complement strand
TTGGAGTCTGCTCTCAGAGGCTATGCCCCTGCCAGAGAGGAAATGAGCAGCAGGAAGTGAAGTGCACACCTTCACAGACTCAATTGCGGAGTCCCCACCCCCAGTCAGGATCGCGATTGCAATGGGGGAAAGGAAAAAAACAAAAAGCAAAAAACCGAGTCTCTCTTAGTTTCTGATAGCTTTGCTCAAGACGCTGTGCACTGCTGGAAATGAGCTGGGAGCTCCTACATTCTAAGGGCGCGCCCAGGCCTCCACCTGCCACCGACTCTTTGTTGGGTGTCCCGTCGGTGTGAGCCTTATTTCTTCCCTGTGGGGACCCGGGATTCACGCAGTCCGTGCAGGGGGCAAGGTGTGCCGTGGAAATGCGGTCTGTGGTCCTGTCCCCAAAACCAAGTTCGAATTGCTCGCGCCTGGCGCAGTCGCCTCTCTGGCCGCTTCCCGCCAGGGAGCGCTCCTCTCCAGCGCAGCTGCTTCTCACAGCCACAGGCGCCTCTGATTCCCCGCCGAGATGGCTTAGGGCTGGAGGCTATTCATTCTCTTGC
>NW_021907837.1:0-542 GCF_006229205.1 Suricata suricatta | reverse complement strand
AAGGCTTCTAGGGGCTTCCTGTCCCATCCAGAAGAGATCCACACTTCTCTCCAGGGCTGACAAGGCCCCATGTGATCTGTACCCTAGCGCCCTGGCTGGCTGCTCTCTTCTCCCCTTGACTCACCACCCTGCAGCCACAAAGGCCTTCCTTCCATCCCTGGAACGTTCCAAGTTCATCCCTCCCTCACAGCCTTTGTACACTGTTTTGGGTCACACTGCATCCTACCTCGCGCCCCCCGATTCATCTGTTGAAGTCTTAATCCCCAGGACCTCAGAACCTGGCCTTATAGATCAAGAAAGGTCTTTACGTACGTAATCCAGTTAGAATGCGCTAAGTAGGGTCGACCCTTACCCAGTAAGATTGGTGTCCTTGTAAAAGGGTGAAATTTACAGACGGGCACGTGAACATGGAGGGAGAGATGTACAAGCTATGGATGTTGAAGTTGGCTAGCCAACCTCCAGAAACTGAGGGAGAGGAAGAGAACGGAACACATTCTCTCACGGTCCTCAGAAGACGGAAACTTTGCCAACACCTTGATCTC
>NW_021907836.1:0-542 GCF_006229205.1 Suricata suricatta | reverse complement strand
CCCCTATTTGAGAAGAACCATAAAATTAACTGGTCATTAGACTAATCACAAAAGAAAGAGTAAAGTCAAAATGACCATATCAAGAATAATAAAGGGAACCTGACCACAGATTCTTTATCTAGTAAAAGGATAATTTGAAAATATTACAAACAACTTTATATGCTAATAAACTTGACAACTTAGATGACATGCACAAATTCAAATACCAAAGCTCACTCAAAAAGAAATAGATAGCCTGAATAGCCCTATATCTATTAAAGGCATTTAACTTCTGTTTAAAAAAACTTCCCACAAGGAAAACTCTAGTCACAGTTGGCTTCATGGAGAATTTTACAAACAAGCAAGCAAGTAAACAACAACAAAAGTCACACAAACTCTTTAAGACAAATGAAGAGAAAAGAATACTTTCCATCTTATTCTATGAGACAAGTGTTGCTCTGATATCCAAATAAGACCCCAAAATATGACAACAATAGAAAACTACAGACCAATATTGCCAAGGAAGATAAAAGCAAAAAGTCTTAATAAAATGTGAACAAATT
>NW_021907835.1:0-542 GCF_006229205.1 Suricata suricatta | reverse complement strand
AATTTGTTCACATTTTATTAAGACTTTTTGCTTTTATCTTCCTTGGCAATATTGGTCTGTAGTTTTCTATTGTTGTCATATTTTGGGGTCTTATTTGGATATCAGAGCAACACTTGTCTCATAGAATAAGATGGAAAGTATTCTTTTCTCTTAATTTGTCTTAAAGAGTTTGTGTGACTTTTGTTGTTGTTTAGTTGCTTGCTTGTTTGTAAAATTCTCCATGAAGCCAACTGTGACTAGAGTTTTTCTTGTGGGAAGTTTTTTTAAACAGAAGTTAAATGCCTTTAATAGATATAGGGCTATTCAGGCTATCTATTTCTTTTTGAGTGAGCTTTGGTATTTGAATTTGTGCATGTCATCCAAGTTGTCAAGTTTATTAGCATATAAAGTTGTTTGTAATATTTTCAAATTATCCTTTTACTAGATAAAGAATCTGTGGTCAGGTTCCCTTTATTATTCTTGATATGGTCATTTTGACTTTACTCTTTCTTTTGTGATTAGTCTAATGACCAGTTAATTTTATGGTTCTTCTCAAATAGGGG
>NW_021907834.1:0-542 GCF_006229205.1 Suricata suricatta | reverse complement strand
TCTTATTCACTTATTTTAGCTGCTGTATAGAGTTTGGTTGCATTGGCATGTATGTGCTGGTGTTTCTCTAAGGCGCACGTGTGTGTGTGTGTGTGTGTGTGTGTGTGTGTGTGTGCGTGTGCACGTGCTTATTTAGATATTCTGATAGTCCTAAAAGTAGGACGGCTTGCTGGTGGAGAATGTACATCCCCAGCCTCACGAGAGGCTGTCAAATTTCTCTCCAAAGTGATCGCACTGACTTAGGCTCCCAACTGCCAGTATGTGAGAGCTCCCATTTCTCCACATTCCTAGGTCAGATCACATCCCCGTCCAGATCACATCCCAGGTCAGATCACATCCCCGTCCTGATCACATCCCCGTCCTGATCACAACCCCGTCCAGATCACATCCCCGTCCAGGTCACATCCCAGGTCAGATCACATCCCCGTCCTGATCACATCCCCGTCCTGATCACATCCCCGTCCAGATCACATCCCCGTCCTGATCACATCCCCGTCCTGATCACATCCCCGTCCTGATCACATCCCCGTCCAGATCACATC
>NW_021907833.1:0-1302 GCF_006229205.1 Suricata suricatta | reverse complement strand
GAGATGATAATGCCTTTTGAGCTAATGTACTTGGCTTTTTAAAGGAAGAGATGTATAAAACTTTCAAAGAACAAAGCACTGTTTGAATGCTTGATGGTTTCATTAAAAATATAGTATCTTCTCCTGATTTCTGTCTCTCCCAAATGCCATTAGTAAAAATTATGGTGAGGGTTAGACTGGCATTAAAGTATATTCCTCATCCAGGCACTGCCAGGTACAGTGCCATGGGCATCTGGGCATTTAATGAGTCTTATATGGTGGTCATAATCCACCTGCATACACAAAGAGATTCATTCTCTCAAGGCTTGATTCTAGAGTGACTTCCTCTTTCCATGCTGGAATTTTATTGCACCTGACATCCAAATGGAAAAAGGCAGAATGTTCCAGGAGTGCTTGAGAGATCCACTTTAACTGTAAGTTAAGCATGTGGTGATTAATGTCCCCTGTACACATTCTCTCTAATTTGTAGTCTTTTAAATTTAAAGTTGCCCTACCCACATTCCACTAGGTTCCCTTTTATGGCCAATAAACTCACACTAAGTCGGTTTGGTTAGACCCTCGTTCAGTGGGCATCTCTGTCACAGATGTCATAGGGTATTCTAGTTCCCAGTGGAGTACAGCAGTCAGTTATAATATTCTGGGAAAACAGTCAATTAGCCTGTGATTCATGTTGGAATAATGCATTGCTTTCTAGTAAAAGATTCCTTGGAGTTGTGTCTCGAGTTTAATAGCAGACAACTTTTACAAGAACATTTTTTGAACAAAAATTCCCTTCATAACTTTCAGAAATTAAGTTTGCATAAGAGGGCTTGAATAGCACAGACATTACTGAAGAGTGGCCAAACCCAGTGCAGTCATGTCACATTATTTTCCAACTCTCGTATTCAGAGCTGAGGGTGAGATTCTGCTACTCTCCAGTGTGGTTTTCTGTTCTGAGGTGGTTTGTTTTCCTCCCTGCCATTCATCACATTTTACATCCTGGGAGGGGAATCACTGACCTCCATGAGGAGAACATTTTTAGTGAACTTGGTAGTTCTTGAGATGCTTTACATCTATCTCATCACTAAGCAATAGACTTAAAAACGTAGGCATTGTGGACTAGGTTCTCAGGTTTTCCTTAAGGTGCTGAGAAAGTTTAGGCAGATCATATGTTGTACTTCTGTCTCAATTTTCTCATCTGTAAAACAGGAGAACAGTACTGATCCACGAAACAGGGCTATTTTCTAACTGTAGGGGGAAATATTTATCAGAAAGTACTGCCAGATTATTAAATCGAAATATTTGATTTTGTGGGGTCAGTCT
>NW_021907832.1:0-542 GCF_006229205.1 Suricata suricatta | reverse complement strand
TACCTGGTATGTTTTTTTTTTCCTTCCTAACAGCCAAAGAGTTTAGGGAGGAGTGAATTTTCTCCCTAATATTGTATATAGTCTTGGAGGAAAAGTAAATGAAGTGGCAGTTCTCCACTCTTTCAGAAGTCTGAAAGGAGCTGGAGGCTACATTGGTCAGAAATTTCTTATCATTCTGGTACAGCAATAGAGAGAAAATGTAATCCAAACTCAGCTGACTGAACTATTTTCGCACCCCACCTGCCTTCCCCTGGGACTTACTTTTCAGCAGAGAGATTGAAGGACAGGTGAAAACAAAACAAAACACAAAATGAACAAGGCAGTATCACTACATTCACATCAGGAAGGGAATCAGGCTGTGCCTACTCTGTTTTCCATCCTGTATCCAGGTTAGAAACCTAGCCAGTAAATCTTACACACCTACCTCCCTATATGTTTCCTTTTTTGCCCCCTAGAGTTGGATAGAGTTTAATTCCTGTTACTTGAGACCAAAAAACCCTAACCCATGGACTAATTTCAAGGGACTTATACTTCAGTCCAAA
>NW_021907831.1:0-542 GCF_006229205.1 Suricata suricatta | reverse complement strand
AAATTATATCTTTTATAGCCATGTGATCTTGGTCATGTTTTAATAGATTTGAGCCTCAGTTTTCTCAACCATAAAACTGCCATCTTACTTCACATAGATTCTGTCAGAAATCACATAAGTGCCTAAGAATTAGTGCAGTATCTGGTACTCAAAAATATATAATAAACAATGTTGCATGTGGATGTATCAAAAATAATTTTGATAAGATAACCAAAGGTTACTCTTATTGTCTTGCTTTTCAACTATTCTAGGTGACACTTGCTTTGATATAAGAATAAGGGTCAGGGGGGTGGGCCCTGCTTATAGTTCCTAATCTTCCTGCACATGGTAAGCACATGTAACTATCACCTCTCTAAATGCAACAACTACTTGAAACATCCCCATCTTGGTCTTTCAACTGTCTAAGCCACGAAAGATACACTTACTAAGCCCTCTTCACAATTACTTTTTTTTCTCTTCTGGGTAATTGACATAAAAGATTATCTAACCTTTATTAGATAGTGTTCTATTCTCTATAGGAATGTATACTTTTACATAAACGA
>NW_021907830.1:0-542 GCF_006229205.1 Suricata suricatta | reverse complement strand
GTTTTTCTCACTCCAGTTCATTTGCTTGAAGAGAATCCACATCCTATGTATGTTTTTCTCTATTTTATTCACTTTCACATCAAGTAAATTAGGTCCTAAATATCCTATTTTTTTTTGTAGGGCTTAATTATCAGTCAGATTTAGCATGTGTTACTTTCTTCATATACAATAATGGAAGAGTGGTGCAGAGAAAAAAAGATAGTTTGGGTCATTTCTTCTGTTTCATAGAATGGCAATTAAACATTACCCTCCACTATAAATACTATACTTTGAAAGTAATGTAAATAAATTAACATATTCAGAGAAAATTGAAAAGTTTTGTGAGAAGGTTTAAAATGTTCTAATATGGGGAATAAGTGAAGGAATCATAGTAAACTGAAGAAAAGATATTCCCAACGAGTCATAAAAGAATGCACAAAATATATAAAAACATATTTATCTTTCTGTCTTTTTTCATGGTTCCAATATAACAATATCTGTGAGACCAACTCTTAAACTACACTGTGATAGAGTTAGGCACCTAATTTCATAATTGCTTTTGA
>NW_021907829.1:0-542 GCF_006229205.1 Suricata suricatta | reverse complement strand
GGAGCTGCCCGTCCCCGGTGGGGACCCGAGGGCGGTGTGGCTGACCCCTGCAGCCATTCCTGGGGGCGGCAAGACCCCAGCCCGGGCCTGACCCAGTGGGGCTCGTGCCAGGATCCTCGCCCCTCCGCCCACCCCAGATTTCTCACCAGGACCCCTGAGCGGGGCCTTGTCATGAGCAGTCGGCCAGGCCTGGGCACCCAGCGCCCAGAGGAGGGGCTGTGCCCCAGCCGCCTCTGCCCGCCCTGGGATGGGCACCCCCGAACCTTGGTGCCGGCCCCACCGTTGCTATTTGGGAAGGGAAGAAGCAGTTTTCCTCTGACATTTTGTTCTCTTCCCTTCCGTTCCCTCCCTGGAGCTCAGGCCGTGCGGGCCGGGCATTTCCGGAGTCAGACTTGGGCTAAAGCCTGGCGGTTCTCCAGAGCACCCACGGCCAGGGGCTGACGGGGCTCAGGGTCGTGGACGAGTTCTCCTGGATGACAGGCCAGCCCTCCGGGCAGGGACCTCCTCGGGCCGCGGAGACTCCTGGCTTCTGGCCACGCGCT
>NW_021907828.1:0-542 GCF_006229205.1 Suricata suricatta | reverse complement strand
GGAGACATAGAATTCGAAGCAGGCTCCAGGCTCTGACCTGTCAGCACAGAGCCTGACTGGGGGCTCAAACTTATGAACCCTGAACCATGAGATCGTGACCTGAGCCAAAGTCAGACACTTAACAGGCTGAGCTACACAGGTGCCCCTCTCTGTTCAAAAATCTTATTTTCAAGACCTTTTCCCCCCAACCTAAAAAGAAATCAAGAAATTTACTATCACCTTTTTGTTCTATCTGATATCACCTTGGGGAGGAGCCAAGATGGCGGAGAGGAAGGGAGCTCCGTAAACTCTGTCCGCCCCATTTATCGAACCGAGAAGGATATTACTCTCATCTGCGAGAGCAGAAGGAGAAAATACGGACTCCAGAAAGAATAGAACCTCAAGGATACCTGAGTGAGTGAGGGCGAACGGGGGAGATCTGAAAACAGGCCAGGCCAGGACGGGCAGGGGAGACAAGATCCCCAGCCCAACGTGGGGGAAGCGCGCGGAGCCCGAGAGACAAAGGGAAGAGACAGGGGAGCGCACTTCCCGGCGAGAAGCGG
>NW_021907827.1:0-542 GCF_006229205.1 Suricata suricatta | reverse complement strand
TCATTACTATTTTGAAAATGTTCTGAATTATAAGTCAATAAATTTCACATATAAACAAATACAAATAAAATAAATATAGTGATATAATTATAACCGTTTATAATGAAAGTTTGCAGCACTGTGGGCTTTACCTTAGAGATCTCTTGGATTCTTTGGTCCTCTTAGACCTGACATGACTTCCATTCTTCCTCAGCTACAAGGAAATCATGTGTCTAATCATTCCCTCCACCTTTTCTCCTTTCCTGGTTCATGCTTTCCCTCCATGTAACCACACCTCACCTTTGATACATGAATAGTTATCTCCCAAAGGAAAAAAAAGGCTAGAGCATGATTTTGCCTCCCTGCCTAAGGCTGTATTCTGAGAGGCTGTGTCTAAATGATCCTTGGGCTTCCTTCTGAGGCCTATTGGCAAACCTCCTTAGCACCAAAACTAAGTGTGAAACTCATTGGGATCCCCACCCACACTTAGAGATTCTTGTTCCACAACAAGGCTCCCTGAAGCAGCCTTGTGAAAACACTGGAGAGTCTCAGGGGACTGTCTC
>NW_021907826.1:0-542 GCF_006229205.1 Suricata suricatta | reverse complement strand
CGTCGCCAGCGCGACGCCGCCGTCCTTGCGTCGGGAACGCTCCCCGCGCCGCTTCCGTTTGTCAAACAAAATGGCTGCCGCGGCGACTTCCAATTAGTCCAGGCGTCGCCGCAAGAAACTGAAATATGATGTTGCCTCTGTGAGGAATCATGTCATTGTCCCGTCGAAATGGCTCTAAATGGATCCACTAAAGAATCCGGGTCCTGTTGAGCCGCTTCACTCAGACACGATGAAGTGCAAACGCAGAGCGAGGGAACAGGCTCACACTGACCGACGGGCCCAGGCCGGCGGGGGCGTGGGGGGCGCGACGGAGGTGGAGGTGACGGGGTGGCCAGCGGAGGAAGGATGAGCTTCCCCTAAATGTGGTGAGTGGCAAACACCGTAGGCTTAGAGGCAGGGAAGCACCTGCATTAGGTTTGGGCTGATTCGTATTTCCTGAAGGGTCCGGGAGATGGAGTCCGTGACTGAAAGCACTCCGTCCAGAGGTCTTAACACAATTCATGTATTTTTATTGGAGTCAGAAGGCTCAGGGTGTTTTTTCT
>NW_021907825.1:0-542 GCF_006229205.1 Suricata suricatta | reverse complement strand
TCCAGTATGGATTCTGTGATGTTTGTTAAGTCCTGACTGCTGAATAAAGGTCTTGCCACATTCTTTACATTGGTAAGGCTTCTCTCCAGTATGGATTCTGTGAAGTTTCTTAAGGTCTGACTGGCGAATAAAGGCCTTGCCACATTCCGTACATTGGTAAGGTTTCTCACCAGTATGGGTTCGGTGATGTTCGGTAAGAGGTGAGTCTTGGGGAAAGGCCATCCCACATTTTTTTTGTGTGTAATGTTTTTCTCCTGTATGGATTAGTCTATGTACATTTACTGATGAGGCATCATTAAAGGCTTTACCACCTTCTTCGCATTCGTAAGGTTTCTCTCCAGTGTGCACTCGCTGATGTTGAATTAGTGCTGAGTGCCTGTTGAAGACTTTGTCACACTCAGTACAAATGTAACCTTTCTGTCCGGCATGGATTGTCTTACTGATATGTAGTCTTGATGACTGACTAAGTATGTTCCCAGGTTCATTGCGTGTGTATGGGCTTTTCCCCACATGAATCCTCTTCTGATCACCAGCACTGGAGG
>NW_021907824.1:0-542 GCF_006229205.1 Suricata suricatta | reverse complement strand
TAAGTTTCCCCTCTAAACTAGGTCTAAAAGTCAGTCTCTCCAGAACTATTAGGCGGTTACACATTGCCCGAGGCAAGAGAGACCACCCTTGTAATACCCTTAACATTCCTAAGGGCAGGCCTAAGGCTAGTTACACCCTACGTGAGGGTCCTGGGTCCTGGGCCTACTCTGTGATTGGTTAACACTCTAAATGTTGTAACTGGATAAACCTGCTGTTAATAATATTGTATAATAATAATAGGACCAATGTACCTATGTCACAATTTCCTGTAACTCCTCCTTCCCAAACTCATAAAAGTCCTACCCCACCTTTGTTCGGGGCTCTCTGGCTCTCTCCTTTCCACCAGTGAGCAGAGGCCCGGGTTCAAACCTGCAATAAACAACCCTTGCATTTTGGCTTTGACTCTGGACTCTGGTGGTTCATTTCTGGGGGGCTCCCGAATTCTGGGCATTACATTACCTAGTCATATTGATATAAGAATAAGGAATGGAAATACTAGAGAGAAGGAAAAATAAATTCTTCAGGGTTTTGTGTTAATTTC
>NW_021907823.1:0-542 GCF_006229205.1 Suricata suricatta | reverse complement strand
TAAGAGGCGGGGGATAGGGGGGAATGGAACCCTAAGAGTTGGCGCAGGAAAGCGGCCGGCGGCCGGACGAAAACAAGTAGCCAAAGTCACATCTAAATAATGAAACGGGGAGGGGGGGTGCTCTCAGAGTCGGTGAAGGGGCCAAAACGCTGGCAGGAAGGGAAGCTGTGCGTAAAGATCGAGCGCAGCAAACCCCTCGCGCCCCGACTGGGTAAACTGAAGCCCGGAGAGGCCCAGGGCCTTCCCACCCGGAGAGGTCCGTCTTCCCGAGAGAACAAAGCCCCGGGCCCGGCGGCCTCACCTGGTTGTAGAGGACTTCAGGGTGCTGGTTGGGGGCCGGTACCGCCTGCGTGGCGGCGGCCGACAGGAGGCGGCGGCCCAGGCGGGGCCCGAGACGGGCAGCGGCGCGCAACATGCTGCGGTGGGAGCGGGCGCGCGGGGACCGATGCGCGGGCAAGGTGTGCGGGACGGCCCTATTTCTTCTTTTTTTTAATGTTTTTTATTTATTTTTGAGAGACAGAGAGAGACAGCAGGAGCAGGGG
>NW_021907822.1:0-1303 GCF_006229205.1 Suricata suricatta | reverse complement strand
TATCATACATTGAACTTAATCATTTTTTATTATTTTGTTATCTCGTTGAACTGTATATACATTTCTTTTTCCCCAACTAAATTCAAAGCTCATTGAGGGCAGCGTTTATATCTTCTATTTGCATAAAGAGACACTAACAATCACAAGACAGCAAGATCTTCTAAATGCTTGCTATCTTGAATATTTTTGAAATCTTTCTGGGGGAAAGATAATAAGATATTTGACATTTTTACATTAAGATATGTTTCACTGATTTCCAAAGGAATTAGTCATCAATAATGTCCATATATATGTGTCTATTTAATTTTTATAAGTAAATAAGAAAGAATTTTTGATAGGAAAATACCAAAATCTCACTCAAAGTCTTAAAAAAAATACCTCATAGTACAAATTTCTTTTGGTTTGAATGTTCATGAAATATATCAAATTCTCAAGTGCATTTCAACCAAAATCTTCAGGCTTTTGATGCCATCTTGTGACAAATGTCGGTATTGCAGATCTCTCTTAAAAGTGAAAGGTAAATTATAAAACCACAATATGATGTTCAAATAAAGTTTGAATCTCAACTTTCGTTTTATTTTAAATAGATAACTATTCATCTAATAGTGGTAGCAAAAGCTACCTGATTTCACAATGAACTCATCTGGAATAAGTCAGAATACTGAGGATTAATATCCTTTGTGCCTGCTAACTGACAATAAAACAGAGTTTGTGAGACAGACAACTATTCAATCACAATCATCTGCAGAAACAACCTATTGCTGCTTCATTATTTGTCACTAGGTAAGTAGTTACTTAAGTTCTTCCGGAGCACAGATTCTTGAAGACGGTCTCTGGGGGACACAACAGCATTGGTACCAACAGGCCCCATTTCAGACCTCCTGAATAAAAACTCTGGGACAGGACCCAGAAATCTGTAATTTTTTGGCCAATCCTACAGGAGATTCTGATGCCTGATAAAGTCAGAGACCCACTGGTCGAGGCAGAGATTCCCAGCTGGACATGAGGAGGGAGCACACTTTTGCTCCTCGGTGACTATGCAAGGCCAGGAGCAGCCTTGCAAGCTACCTCAGGGGGAATGTTCATCACTCAGATGGGGACAGCAACATTTCTGTGTAGCCCAAAACTAGACAAAGACCAGGAAGAACTGTGGGATTCGTTGTCCTCCTCTGTTAACACCCAGTGGATACTGAGAGAAAATAAAGGAGCGTAACGCAGGAGGGTTTTTCCCTTAGAATGCTGCATTTCTCATTCTCCCTTGTAGTTATGGATGGTCACGGCCATATGACTACGTTCTGGCCAT
>NW_021907821.1:0-542 GCF_006229205.1 Suricata suricatta | reverse complement strand
TCTTTCTGAGGCACCTCCGTAGTCTTCCACAGTGGCTGCACCAATTTACATTCCCACCAACAGTGTGCAAAGGTTCCTTTTTCTCCCAGTTCTCACCAATACTTGTTATCTCTTTGTCTTTTTTATTTTAGCCACACTAACAGGTGTGATGGCTTTAAACTTGCCAATTAGTAATATCTCAGTCTCTGTGAGTTAGAGCAGTCTCTCTGGAGTGACCAGGTCTCCGGTGGGTATATGCTCAACCTTCTGGATCTCCTTCCTTTTCAAGATGACAGATGAGGAGATGTCAGAGTGTGGGCAAGAGTGGACGCTCACCATACATGCTCAGTTCCTGCTGTGTCGTTGGCTGTCCTGTTTTCCACGAGGGTGTCCCCTACACTGCTGCTGGCCTCTGAAATCTGTAGCTGGTGAAGTTGCCGTTGGTCTCTGAGCATCATGTCAGCTATGCGGCCCTTCTCACAGCGCTGGCCCCACTTTGGACCTTGCTGGTGCCCCACCCCTTTGGCTCTAGGATCTCTTTGCCCGATACTATCTCTTTGCAC
>NW_021907820.1:0-542 GCF_006229205.1 Suricata suricatta | reverse complement strand
TCCATGAGATCCTGACTTGAGCCGAGAGCTGGATGTGTGGGGCGCCTGAGTGGCTCAGTCAGTTAAGTGTCTGGCTTCTGCTCGGGTGAGGATCTCACAGTTCGTGGGTTCGAGCCCCTTGTCGGCCTCTGTGCTGACAGTTCAGAGCCTGCAGCCTGGTTTCGGATTCTGTGTCTCCCTCTCTCTCTCTCTGACCCTCCCCTGCTCACGCTCTTGCACTCTCTCTCTCTCTCTCTCTCAAAAATAAATAAAAGCATTAAAAAAATTTTTTTAAGTTGAATGTGTAACCACCTGAGGCACCCAGGCACCCCAGAAGCTTTTGGTTCTGACACAACTTCATGGGAGGTGGAACTTGAAGTGGGCATGTCCCGGGCTACTTGGGCAGCTCTGTGTCCTGGTGGCCTGGGTGGTTCCCATCCCGGGCTGTCCGTCTGGCCCGCCGGCCGTGTCCACCGTCTGACGGGCGGTGTGGCTGCAGCCACGGGGCAGCACTCGCCCGCATCCCCTCCGCCGGAGACAAAGGAGGCTCTTCTCACACACCC
>NW_021907819.1:0-542 GCF_006229205.1 Suricata suricatta | reverse complement strand
TTGTTAATTTTAGCCATTCTGACTGGTGTGAAGTAGTAGCTCACTGTGCTTTTAATTTGTATTTCCCTGATGATGAGTGATGTTGAACGTTTTTTCATGTTGAACATTTGATAAGTTTTTTATAGATTTTGGATACTAATCCTTTATCTGACATGTCATTTGCAAATATCTTCTCCCCTTCTATTGGTTGCTTTTAGTTCTGCTGATTGTTTCCTTTGCTGGGCAGGAGCTTTTTATCTTGATGAGGTCCCAGTAGTTCATTTTTGCTTTTGTTTCCCTTGCCTCTGGAGACACGTTGAGTAGGAAGTTGCTGCAACAAGGCTTTTTTAAGTGGAAGTAAACGCATTTAGAAAATATCCATGAGGCGGAATTAATTGATTTCACTAAGTTTAGTTGGAGCAAAATTTCGTAGTAGAGAGAGGCCTGTGATATTTGGTATATTAGAGTTTGGATTAGAATTAGAATTGGCTAATGCTCTAAAAGTATTTCTGGTTCCAAAAAAAATATTTGGATTTGCATAAGATGTTCTGTAACAGTCAGCA
>NW_021907818.1:0-542 GCF_006229205.1 Suricata suricatta | reverse complement strand
CGCCAGTCGCCCATCAACATCCGGTGGAGGGACAGTGTCTATGATCCGGGCTTAAAACCGCTCAGCGTCTCTTACGACCCCACCACCTGCCTCCATGTCTGGAACAACGGGTACTCCTTCCTCGTGGAATTCGAAGATTCTACAGATAAATCAGGTGAGGGTCAGACTGCGGGTCTTGTCCGGACGTAAGGAGACAGTTTGATCTGAGCACAGGCCACACCACACCACCTCCGTGGGACCGTGGGCCTCTTTGAGGGGTGACATGGGACTCATGGCATTTGACTTTTTCAATGTATGCAAAATATCCCTTCAAGTTTTTATGAACATTTTCTTATAGGTTAGGTAGTATTTTTATTAATAAGTATGTATATCTCTACGTATAGACAGAAGATAGGTTGTGAAATTAAAACTTTGCCTGAAATTTATTTTGTGTGTATTGAATATGAACCGATTTTCTCTGCTTGCTGACTTTACAAGACACTTTTACATTAAATAATAATACTATTTAATCAAGTTTAATTGGTTGAATTGAAGTACCTTTG
>NW_021907817.1:0-542 GCF_006229205.1 Suricata suricatta | reverse complement strand
TCAAAAGGAATATTCAATGTCTTAATCCACCTATAAGTCTACAGTGTAATTCAAAACCCTAATCACTCCTGATCATGAGAAGGTGACTATCTGAAAATCAAGAAGATAAGCTTTGCCAGAAGTCAGCCCTGTGGGTACTGTGGCCTTGAAACTCCAGCGTCCAGAGCTGTGAAAGGATAGTTTACATGCTGTTCAAGCCATCCGATCTATGGTATTTTGTTATGGCATCTCAGGCTGACTAAAACACCATTAAAATCAAGATTTAAGTACTAACATTAATGTGAAGTAATAAAGAGTAAAATCAATGTGTCTATCACCATAATATTGAACACATAAAAGTAAATATCCAAATACTTTATACATTGAGGGCAGACTGGAAAGAACTACCATAAAAAAACAACAAAAACCCCCAGTTTTAGTAAGAATTCTTGTAAACCACTCTTTTTTGGGGGGAGCAAAGCCTTGTTTTCCCTAAAAGCTTCACACTGATGAGTCATTAGAATTTAGCTCCATTCTGGTTGGCAACATCTGTTCAGAATGTC
>NW_021907816.1:0-542 GCF_006229205.1 Suricata suricatta | reverse complement strand
TTTGAGAAAATTAGGTGGTATATATTTCACAGAACCACTGTGAATATGTCTGGTTTGCCGCCCCAGCCGGCGGGGCAGTAAATCCTTGTGGGTTCATTCCTGAGGGAGGGAAAGAGAAATAGGGCAGGAGGGAGATGCAGAGAGTGGAGGCAACGGAAGGTTTCTGATCAAGCCACTTTTTGTTTATTGAGGAAACACCATATCTTATAAAGGTTTTGAGGCGGGAGAACAAGGCAGCTGACCTAGGTCGGTTGCTAGGAAACAGGGTTAAGGGATTAAGGCTGGAGTAAAAGAGGAACCAAACTAAAGAGTTTTAGCACAACGCCTGAGGGGCTATACTACTCTGCCTGCAGGCGGTTGATCTTTGATCTTCTGGCTTCTCCTGACAGGGAGTGGGGCTTCCCTGCCTAAGGGGCTAATCTCCATTTTGCTGGCTCCCCACATGAACACTCTATTCCTGCCAGATAAACTGTGAACTGAAGGTGCCGACAGAGGCACACACATGTTTGAGGACTGCATTTATATCATGCAGTATAAGTTGT
>NW_021907815.1:0-542 GCF_006229205.1 Suricata suricatta | reverse complement strand
GCAAAGACAAACAAGGGGTAGGGAACCCCCTCTAATGAGGAGACTAATATATTCACTCACACACACACCGGAAGCTATCATTCCCTCCCACAAAGGTTTTAGAACCAAATCGAGACATTAGAAAAACATTTAAATGCTTTTTCTTAACCTTTACTCCCTGTGCTCTGAGGGTCTCTGTTTAGACCATTTGCTTAATTCCTGCCCTAAAGTCACTGATCACTTACCCGAGCTGTGGGCCACGTGGCAAGTTCCCACACAGTCGACTCCTTTACACCCCAGCCGTGGACCATACGGTAGTCTGCGTAGTCGGCTCCTTTACACCTGAGCCGTGGGCTATGTGCCAAGATTTCCATGTAGTCGACTCTTTTCTTACCAGATCGGTGTTCTTCATTGGGACCCTCATACTCAGGCCACAAGTTCAGGTGCCACTTGACTGTTCTGACCAGCAGGCAGGTTGGTTGATCGTCGTGGGTTCCTAGGGGAGGGAGAGAGAACAAGGTAGGGTAGGGAGCACAGAAAATGGAGGCAAGACAAACGTTTCT
>NW_021907814.1:0-542 GCF_006229205.1 Suricata suricatta | reverse complement strand
TGGAGTCCCTGACATAAAACACAGAAGTACTGTGTCGCCTGGCAGGCAGACAGCTTGGATGCAGACAGGGTTAAGGCAGGGGTCTAGTGGAAGCCAGGGACACAACAGGTGAGTGACTGTTCTTCTGTGAGGACTTTCTAAAGAGTAGCAGGTGGGAACTCCCCCCACCCCACGCTCCCCGCTGCCACCCTTGTGAAAGCTAGGCAATGCCATTTTCCCCCTGCCCATCAGCACTGACTGATTTCAATGAACAAAACAGTGCCACCCAGTGGAAGCCAGATCGGCTTACATGAATCCCCACACCCTATTTCCTATAGGTGCATCCCCACTAAGTCTAGTTGGCCTGAGAATCAGAGCAGCAGACCCTTCACCCAAGAGACCAGCACAAAACCCTCACATGCACTGTCTACTGATCACAGAGTGCTGCAAAGCTTTAGCTCTAGGGGAAATAGAACCTAGCTTTTTGTGTGTTTTATTTTGGGGTCCACCTTCTTTTAACAAGCACACCAAAACACACCTAGGACCTAGCTTTTTTTTTTTTT
>NW_021907813.1:0-542 GCF_006229205.1 Suricata suricatta | reverse complement strand
TTGCAGGTGACAGATGGGCTCCTCACACGTCCGCTCCTGTTGTGTTTCACGCTCCGAGATGGGCACCACGGACACTGAGTAAACCAGACCTGGTCCCTGCTCTTTAAGCTGGATTCCTCCACCCAGTGGGATATTTGGGGAGAGAATTTAGGAATAGGACATTCCTGCATGGGAGAGAAAACGTAGAAGTACGACCGATTTCTTTTTATGGAGACCATGCATGTAACGCACCAATCTCAGCTTGTAGCACTGGCTGACTGTTTGTATGTATGTGCCCCTGAGTCACAGCCACTCAGAGGGAGATAGAGAAGCTTCCAGCCTCCCGGACACCCCGTCACACCCCTTCCAGTCAGCAGCATCCACACAGCAGGAGGAAACCATTGTCCTGACTGTTGTCACCTTGGATTAGATTTTCAAGTCCGTGAGCCTGATACCAGTGGAACCCTAGTGCTCTGTCTTCTTGTGCCTTTTGCTCCTCATCGTGTCTGAGACCCATCCATGTGGTTGGACATGCCAGACAGCTGTCCTTTTTTTTTTTTTTT
>NW_021907812.1:0-542 GCF_006229205.1 Suricata suricatta | reverse complement strand
GGTATAAATAAATTCCACTTGGTGGTGGTGAATAATATTCCTTAACGTTTTGTTGGATCCAGTTGGCTAGTATCTGGTTGAGAATTTTTGCATCCATGTTCCTCTGGGAAACTAGTCTGTAGCTCCCTTTTTAGTGGGGTCTTTGTCTGGCTTTGGATACAAGGTAATAGTGGCTTCATAGATAGAGTTTGGAAGTTTTCTTTCCATTTCTATTGTTTGGAACAGCTTCAAGAGAATAGGTGTTAACTCTTTATGAAATGTTGGGTAGAACTCCCCTTGGAGAGCCATCTGGCCCTGGATCCTTGATATTTGGGAGATTTTTGATTACTAATTGATTTCTTTACTGGAAATGGGTCTGTTCAAATTTTATGAACAGTTTGGGTAGTTTATATCCTAGGTGTGTTTAGGTCTGGTTATTGAAAAGAGTTTAATTGATTAGAGGAAAAAAAAGGAAAAATTAAAATAAGAAATTGAAAACAGACACACAGACACACACACGTAAACACAATCAAATGAATGATGCTACATCCAAGGTGTGTTTT
>NW_021907811.1:0-1303 GCF_006229205.1 Suricata suricatta | reverse complement strand
TCATTCTATAAATTTCTATCATTTAATAGAGTGCTTAACCCATTTACATTTAATGTAATTATTGGTAAGATAGGATTTATGTCTGCCATTGGCTATTAGGTCTTAAATATCTTATATTTTTGTTCCTGTATTCCTTTTTTACTATCTTCTTTTGTGTCACATAGATATTTTCTAGTGTATCATTTATGTTTGTCATTTCTTTTACTTAATTTTTGAGTTTTCTTAGTGGTTGCACTGAAGAATACTATTAGCATCTTAATTTATAAAAATTTAGTTGGGATTAATAGCAACTTAATTTCAATAGCATAATAAAACCTTGCTTCTGTATAGTTCCATTCCCTCCATTCTTTGTGTTTTAATGTCATAAAAATTAAATCTTGATACATTGTGAGCCTATCAACACAGTTATAATTATTGCTTTGTGCAGTTTATTTTTAAATTAGGAGAAAATGTCCATAAAATTAAAATGATATTCTTGAAAAAATTTTTTAATGTTTTTTTTTTAATTTTTGAGAGAGAGAGACACAGAGCATGAGTGGGGGAGGGTCAGAGAGAGAGAGAGGGAGACACAGAATCAAAAGCAAGCTCCAGGCTCTGTGCTTACAGCTCAGAGCCTGACTCGGGGCTCAAACCCACAAGTTGTGAGATCATGACCTGAGCTGAAGTTGGCTGCCTAACTGATTGAGCCACCCAGGCACCCAAAATGATTAATATTCTTTTTTGAACATATTTATATAGTTATCTCTAGAATTGCTCTGAATTTTTTCATGTCAGGTCAAGTTACTCTTTTTACTTTTCATTATTCATTTATTTATTTGAGAGGGGGAGACACACACACACACACACACACACACACACAGAGCATTAATGGGGAAGGAGGGAAGAGAGAGACTCTCAAACAGGCTCCATGCTCAGTGTAGAACCCAATGTGGGACTCAGTCCCACACTCCTGAGATCAAGATCTTAGCTAAAATCAAAAGTTGAATGCTCAACCTACTCAGTCACATAGGATACCCGAGCTCCTTTGTTATTTCAACCCCTTATTCTTCCATAATTTCCTTTGAGAAATCAGCCATTAATCTTGAGGATTCCTTGTATGTGAGGAACCACGACTCCCTTGGTGCTTTCACTATTTTTTCTTTGTCTTTGACCTTTGATAATTTCAGAATATTGTCTATTCATTTCTTTGTGTTTATTCTGTTGGTAGTTTGTTGATTGGATTTTCAGATTAATGCCTTAAAGAAATTTTGGGAAGGTTTTGGCCTTCATTTAAATATTTTTTCTTCTTTCTCTTTTTCTTTTT
>NW_021907810.1:0-542 GCF_006229205.1 Suricata suricatta | reverse complement strand
TAGGAGTGGGCCCAGAGAAGGGCTGGCCTGGCTGGCAGTATAATGACTCCCAGAAATACCCAGGTCCTAATCCCTGAAATTTGTGAATACTAGTTTATGTGGCAAAGGGGACTTTGCAGATGTCATTAATGGGAAGGAATCAAGATGGAAAGATCATTCAGTATTATCCAGATGGGCCCAATTTAATCACATGCATCCTTAAAAATGGAGCTAATTTCTCAGGTGTGGTCAGAGAGGGACGTGAACATGGAAGAAGAGTCACGGGGATGGACATGATGAGGACTTGAGCTGCAATGCTGTGAAGACAGAGGGAGGGGTCTAGGAGCCAAGGGATGCAGCCAACCTGAGAGGCTGGGCAGGGTCCTCCGTTTACAGTCAGCAAAAAATCAGAAACCTCTGTCCTACACCTGTGAAGAACTCTATTTTGCCAGCCACCCAGAAAAGCAAGCAAATGGATCCTCCTGTAGACCCTCCAGAAAGGAACAGGATCCTGCCGATGCCTTGATTCTGGGCTGCTGAGACTTGTGCCAGACTTCTGACCC
>NW_021907809.1:0-542 GCF_006229205.1 Suricata suricatta | reverse complement strand
TTTCTTCCTTTTTAATAAGAAACACAAAATTTATCATTTGTTTTCCTAATCCCAACACCTGGCATAAATGGACACTGGAAACTGCTCCAGGGTGACAGAGTTCATTCTCCTCGGATTCGCAGGAGCTCCAGAGCTGAGAGTCTTCCTCTTCCTGCTGTTCCTTCTCATCTATGGAGTCACAGTGCTGGGCAACCTGGGCATGATTGCAGTGATTCAGGCCAGCTCTCACCTTCACACTCCCATGTACTTTTTCCTCAGCCACTTGTCCTTTGTGGATTTTTGCTACTCCACTGTCATCATGCCAAAGATGCTAACTAATACCTTAAGCAAAGACAAAGCCATCTCCTTCCTGGGATGCCTGCTACAGTTCTACGTGTTTTGCACATGTGTGGTAACTGAGGTCTTCCTATTGGCTGTGATGGCCTATGACCGCTTCGTGGCCATCTGGAACCCACTGCTCTACATGGTCACCATGTCCCGGAATCTCTGTATGGAGTTGGTGTCTGGCTGCTACATCTGTGGGATGGCGTGTTCTCTGATCC
>NW_021907808.1:0-542 GCF_006229205.1 Suricata suricatta | reverse complement strand
TGGTGTACTTCGAGTCCTTTCTCTTTTGTGTATCTACTACAGGTTTTCACTTTCTGGTTACTAGGAGGCTTAAAGGAGACACCTTCTAAAACTATTTTAAATTGTTAACACCTTCATTTTGCATACTAAAACTCTTTGAGGCCTGAGGTAATCCTTAAAAAATGTGAACGTTCAATGCAGTGGCATTTTAGGAAAGAGTTAGCTATTCTATTTCTGATATCTGTGAAGATTTCTTCATATCAGCCATGTCACCTGATAGTCTGTACTCCTAACTATGCTGTTATGACGTTGCCTCAGTATGTGACTGGACTGCCACCTCTTTTTTTCTTAAAAACCAGTAAGTAAAACATTTTATTTGTAACATTCAGAAACTTTTCATTTTAATACACGGACAAGAATGTTCTTGGATGTTCTGAACATGGAGTTCCTAACAACTCACGTCAATGTTAGAAGCATAAACAACCTTCCCACGTAGGTGTTTTTCATAGATTGTACATCCTATTGTCCTACTTCCATGGAAAATCAGGTATCCAGGAGTCCCA
>NW_021907807.1:0-542 GCF_006229205.1 Suricata suricatta | reverse complement strand
GAGCAGGGGAGGGACAGAGAGAGAGGGAGATACAGAATGTAAGCAGGCTCCAGGCTCTGAGCTGTCAGCACAGAGCCTGACGCGGAGCTCCGACCCACAAATCCTGAGATCATGACCTTGAAATGCCCAAGATTTTAATATCACCCCAAAACCAGAAACCGCATGCAAAGGCAAAGGGCTTTATTACGGGTTCGAACTCGGACTCACAGACTTTTCCAACGCAGTGGAGCCGTGCTGAGAGCCCCGAGCAAGGGCTGAGTAGGGTTTTTATGGGGTTTGGGAAGGGGGAGTCACAAGAAACGGTGACATAGGTACAGTGACCCATTCATAATGGTACAACAGTATTGGCAGCAGCTCTAACCATACACACTGTTCAGAGCGTTCGTTACTTGTGGCGGGACCCAATTACAACATTTAGGGTATCTTTGAAATTAACCAATTACAGAGCGAGTTCAGAGTCTTGTTCGGTGACTATCGGGTTAACTTTAACATTAGGTCACAGGGTCCTATCTAAAGTTCCCATCTGCAGGTCTCACCCTTAG
>NW_021907806.1:0-542 GCF_006229205.1 Suricata suricatta | reverse complement strand
ACTGCTAGCCATCATTCTACTCTGTTTCTATGAGTTTGACTTAAAAAAAAAAAACCAACTCTACATATAAGTGATACCATGCAGTTTGTCTTTTTCTATCTGGCTTCTTTCACTCAGCACAATGCCCTCCAGGTACGTGCATGTTGTTGCAAATGAAGGATTTCCATGTTTTAAGATGTATTTTAAATACATTTTAAATAGATCTAAGCATTATATGCAGGTCATCAATGTAAAAACTATAATATTAATTTGCACATATCAGGTATAAACCATGCATACATTATTTAAAAAATCATTGTTTTCTGGTTTTATTGTAGTAATTTATTGTTAGTGCAGAAATTTCCTGGTCATTGTCATTACTGAGGAAGGGGTATGAGTAGGAACAGTTACCTAGATTCTCTAAGTAGGACAGTATCTTTTCTATAAACACACTAGGTAAACTGCTTATGGCTGAAATATAAAAATTTTGATTTTAGGTATTAATTTTTTAATCAGCAAATTTACTAAAACTCTTATTATTTAAAATACTTTTTGTGCCAGTT
>NW_021907805.1:0-542 GCF_006229205.1 Suricata suricatta | reverse complement strand
GGAGCCCAACATGGGGCTTAGAACTCATGTTCCTGAGATCAAGACCTGAGCTGAGATCAAGAGTCAGACGCTTAACCCACTGAACCACACAGGCTCCCGAGCCCCTGGGCTAACCTTAACGAGAAGCACTGCCTTCTCTCCTGGCAGCGTTTTGCAACCCTCCCCGCCCCCCACCATCCCCAGCCCCATGCCACCCCACCTCCCAGGAACACGGTCAGCGTGTCCCTGGACCGTGGACACCCGCGGAGATGTCTGCCCTGGGAAAAGGGCCTCCAGCATCTCGTGACACCTCCACTTCCTGACGCCTGCATCCTACAAACGCCAGGATCACACAGATCCTTGCGTCAACTAAGAGAAAGATGCAGGGGGGAGAGGGGAAGGGACCGTGGCCAGATGGTCGTGCCTCATAGATGAGAAAGCGTAGGAAGGCAGAGGGAGCATGAGACCGTACTTCATCCTAGGGCACAGCACATGAGTAATATTAATTAAATCCTGTCCACTGCTGGTCCTCTTAGGTCCAAAGCCCGGGAGAGCTCAGTGGG
>NW_021907804.1:0-542 GCF_006229205.1 Suricata suricatta | reverse complement strand
TTCTCAGCCACTGACCTTATCCTCAAACTGTGACTGACCATCAGAAGTTTGGGCATCCGAAGATCCTATTTTCTCTATTAGAGTAACACATCATCACAGAGACGCCTAAATTATTATAGAAGGCCGGGCTCCCTGCTGGTCCAACCACCTAGATGTTCACTCAATTCACAGAGAATCACCTGCATCCTTTCGTCTGCACTGCTGATTTGGAAAAAGCCACATTGTTTCTGCACATAAAATTTCATGAGTGATGAAAGCTGTAGCCAGGGCCATTAGTGGAAAGGCCTGGAAGGGTCTATTACTAATGACCTGCTTAATTCAGGCTGCAGTGAGAGGGAAATGATATATATTTTTTTCATCAAGGTCAGTTTTCCCAAGTTCCAACCAAAGTCTGGAAGCTACATGTCTGTCCCCAAGTCCAGGAGGTTAAATGCCAATGAAGTTGGAATATTTGAATTTAGGTGTTGGCTTCCATCTTCTGCCAACCTTCTTATCTTTCCCAAACTCAGGCTTCCTCTGATTGCCCAACCATCCTATCTGAA
>NW_021907803.1:0-542 GCF_006229205.1 Suricata suricatta | reverse complement strand
GGCTCAGCCCCTCCCAGGCGGATGAGTGGGCGGGGACTCAGCGGCGCCCCGCCCACCTGCCTGCCCGGAGGCAGCCACCGCCCAACACTCAGCGCAGGGTCCTGAGCCCTGCGTTTGCGAGGCCGGCTTCCCCGTGTTCTTTCCTTTCTTCTAAAACGTTCAGGCCAGACCTCATGTGCCCGAGTGTCTGGTCTCAGAAAGGAGACCTGGAGAGCTGGCCTCTGTGAGCCAAGAAGTCGCCTAGGCACGGGGGAGGCTTTTGGAAGGACACGCTGACTCCCACTCCCCGAGGTAAGAGGTGACTTAAGCCGCGGGGCCCCCGGAAGCGGCTGTGCCGTGAAGAACAAGCAGGGGGACCCTGTTCAAGGAAGGGCAGAGGACGTGGCAACGGTCAGAGGGATGTTCCCGTGACTTCTGCCAGAGAGCACGTCGGGACCCACGTCCTCTGGCTCCTGCACCGGGAAGCCCACCACGTGACGGGGCGCCGGCCCACGAGCCGCAGGGTTTCCTTCCCCGGATGTTCCGCCACCTGGACGGTGGAG
>NW_021907802.1:0-542 GCF_006229205.1 Suricata suricatta | reverse complement strand
TTTGCTTTTTATTTCTTTTATATTTTTTAATGTTTATTTATTTTTGAGAGTGAGACAGAGCATAGGCAGGGGAGGAGCGGAGAGAGAGGGAGACACAGAATCCAAAGCATGTTCTAGGCTCTGAGCTGTCAGAAGTAGGGCTTGAATCCACAAACTGTGACACCATGACTGGACCTAAGTCCAATGCGCTCAATTGACTGAGCCACTCAGGCACCCCATCTCATTTGCTTTTTATTTATTTTATTTATTTTTAATTTTTTCTTCATTTGCTCTTTAAAGAAGTGTGTAGAGCATTACCTAGCCCCTTTGTTCTGTTGTTCTCTGTGTTTCTTGAGGGTTGCATCAACTTACCCTGTTATTTATAAGGAAACAATTCTGAACCAAACAACAAATCATTTGCCACCTCAACCTTTCCCCTGGACCTTGGCCTTCTGTTCTGACATCACCACTGGCTTTATCTATTTTACTATCTCCTGTATCAAATCTGCGATGGTTTCTTTGGATGTGCTTTGTTTGGGTACTTCCTGATCTTCTTTCTGATA
>NW_021907801.1:0-542 GCF_006229205.1 Suricata suricatta | reverse complement strand
ACAACATACAGCATCTTTGCTTGATAAAAATCCTCAAGAAAGTAGAAATAGAAGGGTCATGCCTCAAGACCAAAGAAGCCATATATGAAAGAACTACCACTAATATCATTCTCAATGGGAAAAACCTGAGAGCTATCCCTCTAAGGTAGGAACATGACAGGGCAGTCAACTCTTCACACTGTTATTCAACATCGTATTGGAAGTCTCAGCCTCAGCAATCAGAAAACACAAAGGAATAAAAGCCATCTAACTCAGCCAGGAGGAATTCAAACTTTCACTCTTCTTGGATTACCTGATATTTCCATATTTCCATATGGAAAACCCAAAAGATTCCAACAAAAAACTGCTAGAACTGATCCACAAATTGAGCAAAGTCGCAGGATATAAAATCAATGCACAGAAATTGGTTGCATTCCTATACACCAATCATGAAGCAACAGAAAGAGAGATCAAGAAATCAATCACAGTTACAATTGCACCGAATTCCATAAAATACCTAGGAATAAAACTAACAAAGAGGTGAAAGCTTATAAGAGAAATTG
>NW_021907800.1:0-1303 GCF_006229205.1 Suricata suricatta | reverse complement strand
ATACCTACAGGTCTACATAGTGTGATATATATTTCACTATACAGATTACTATAAACAATTATATAATAAAAATATGATAACTTAGAAAAAAAGGATAATTCCTAAAAACACACATTATCATAATTGGATTGTGAATCTTAAATCCAAGAAGAAGAGCAGAAAACTTCCCTAATATGGGAAAGGAAATAGACATCCAGATCCAGGAGGCACAGAGAACTCCTCTAATCAAAATCAACAAAAGTAGGTCAACACCAAGACATATTGTAATTAAATTTGCAAAATATAGTGATAAAGAAAAATCTTAAAGGAGGAAGACAAAAGAAGACAGTAACTTATTATTTCTTGAAATAAACATTTCTGTTCCCTTTTCTTTCTCTTCTTCTTCTGGGACTCCAATAATGCACATGTTATTACATTTGTTGTAGTCACTGAGTTCTTTAAATCTATTTTTGTGTTGCATAATTTTCTTTCTCTCTTCTATTCAGTTTTATTATTTTCCATTATTTTGTTTTCTAAGTCACTAATTTGCTCCTGTGGTACCTCTAGCCTGCTGTTCATTGCCTCGAGCCTGTTTCAAATCTCATTTATTGCATTCTTCATCTGACTGATACTTTTTAAATTCTGTTTTCTCCATCATAAGGGTCTTTCTGATGTCTTCCATTCTTTTCTCAAACCCCAGTAAACATCCTTATGATCATTGCTTTACATTCTCCATCAGGCATGTTATATATGTCTGTTGCATTTACCTGTTTGGACATGGCCTTATCTTGTTCTTTCAATTAGGACATATTACTCCATCCTGGTATGTTGTCTAAGCCTCTGCCTTCTTCTCTGAGTTAAGAAAGCCAGTATATCTCCTGTTCCTGAAAATAATGGCCTTATGAAGAAGAGGCCATGTAGTGCTCAGGGCCTGGTGCTTTGGGGATTGTCTCTAGTATGTGCTGCATGTATTGTTCCGTTGTGTTTGGCTGCTCTATACATCAGGCTGGTTATCTGCAGAAGCTCTCTTTGCCTGCTGTGGGCAGTGTTGTGTGGCTCCACCGAATGCGGCAAGTTTTAACTAGATGTTCTTTGGTCGTCTTGTGAAGTGAGACCTGACACCAATTCCACCACAAATGAAGCCCTGCCGTCCTCTGTTTGGGAGACATGGTGTGAGTAGGGGTTTGTGCTTGTCTTCTGGGTGAGGGGCCTGCCACGCTGGAACTGAGGTGAGCTTGCCTGAGAAGGGCAGTCCAGTCAGAGCGCAGGGAGGTGGGGCTTGATGTAAGCAAGTTAGTCAGCTGTGCTGCCCGCGTCCAGTGGC
>NW_021907799.1:0-542 GCF_006229205.1 Suricata suricatta | reverse complement strand
CAAAGGTTCTTGTTCTTAGGAGGCATTTAAGAGTGAAGGGAAAATATATCTGTAAACTTCCTTTTAAATGTCTCAGGGAAAAATAATATGCATTTTTAAAATAAAATATCTTGAGGAGGTCCCAGTAGTTCATTTTTGTTCTTGATTCCCTGGCCTCTGGGGATGTGTCGAGGAAGAAATTGCTGCGATTGAGGTCTAGGAGGCTATTTCCTGCTTTTTCCTCAAGGGTTTTTATGGTTTCCTGTCTCACATTCAGATCCTTTATCCATTTCGATTTTATTTTTGTGAATGGTGTCAGAAAGTGGTCTAATTTCATTTTTCTACATGTTGCTGTCCAGCTCTCCCAACACCACCTGTTGAAGAGGCTGTCTTTTTTCCATTGGACACTCTTTCCTGCTTTGTCAAAGATTAATTGGCCATATACTTGTGGGTCGATAGAACTCCCCTATGACCCAGCAATAGCACTGCTAGGGATTTACCCAAGGGATACAGAAGTGCTGATGCATAGGAGCACATGTACCCCAACGTTCATAGTGGCACTT
>NW_021907798.1:0-543 GCF_006229205.1 Suricata suricatta | reverse complement strand
CCAAGATAGCCATGGCTCCCACGGCTGCTGTCAGGATTAAATGACCCAAAATAGTGCTCGGCCCATTATTAGCCATTATTACCTACTAGTACGACGACAGCGACTACTATTACAGCTATTTCTACTACTATTAAGGTTTGTTCTTTGGAGTATGTGAGAGTTGTTTCCCCTACAAGAATTTTTTTTTAATTATTTTTTTTTTTTTGAGAGAGAGAACAGGGAAGGGGAAGAGAGAGAGAGAAAGGATCTTAAGCAGACTCCACGCCCAGCACAGAGCCTGACACAAGGCTGATGCGCGGACCTGAGCCAAATTCAAGAGTCGGTTGCTTAACTGCCTGAGCCACCCTGGCGCCCTTAAGAATATTCCAAAGATACTTGGCCTAAAGATGTAAGTTTCTTACAAATAATTGGAGCGTTTTGATTTTAGGGCGCATACTGCCAAAATGACATTAGAAGTTTCACATTACTTCCTGACACTTCCCCCAAACTATGTAATAATGAGAAAGTGAAAACTTTGCAAAACGAGAGTTTTGAATACAATCC
>NW_021907797.1:0-543 GCF_006229205.1 Suricata suricatta | reverse complement strand
GTGGGGGGCCGCGCTGGGGGGGGCTGCATGGAAGGTGGGGGCCGCGCCGGGGGTGGGGGTGGGGATGCCACTCGCACCTCGCAGAGCCCGCGTCGGGCCATCTGCCGCACTAATTGGATGGCAGTATTAACTGTTCTTCCTTAGTCCCGTGTAATTCGAGACCAGAAAGATGTGACCTGTGATTCAGGAAGGTCCTGTGACTCTTGTCCCTCCTCCTCGGGACAGGAGCTGGGCTCGCGGAGCACCAGCGGTGGAGCAGCGCATGGCCGTTGGGTGCGAGGGAGGCCTGTGTCTCCGCTCGGGCCTTTGTGCCATATTCAGAGTATCGGTAACTCATGGGCACTGGGGGGGGGGGGGCGCGTGGTCAGCTGAGCGTCCGACTCTTGATTTCGGCTCCGGTTGTGATCTTAAGGTTCATGGATTTGAGCTCCGAGTCGGGCTCTGTGCTGACGGCGCGGAACCTGCTTGGGGTTCTCTCCCCCCTCTCTCTGCCCCTCCCCTGCCCTCTCTCTCACTAAACTAAAAATGCAGGTAAATCTTTTT
>NW_021907796.1:0-543 GCF_006229205.1 Suricata suricatta | reverse complement strand
TCAGGTCATGATCTCATGGTTCATGAGTCCGAGGCCCTGCGTTGCATCGGGCTCCCTTCTGTCAGCACGGAGCCCACATAGGATCCTGCCCCCCCCCCCCACTGTCCCCCAGCCACCTGTTCTGTTTCTCTCTCTCAAAAATAAATAAAACATTAAAAAGAAACAACAATGGAGATTTCCTCACTCTTCTTTTCTCTCATGCCCCCATCCACCTCACAAACTCCACTGGCTGCGCATTCTAAATATATTTTGAATCTGATCATTTCTCCCTCCCTCCTCTATGGTCATCTGGGTCAAAGTCACCATCACCCCACACCAGGGTTCTTGTTATTATCCTAACTGGCTTCCCATTTTCTGCCCTCTGTCCTTCCTACCACCAGCCAGACCATTCCGAAAATGAGCGTTAGGCCACGCCCCTCTCTGCTCAAATCCCCTCCTCCATCAAGGCCAGAGTCAAGGCCAGAGCCCCGTGGTGCCTGCACTATTTGGACGGGGGACGGGGGACGTGTCTGACCTCACCCCTCCTCACTCTCTCCACTCTGG
>NW_021907795.1:0-543 GCF_006229205.1 Suricata suricatta | reverse complement strand
TGCCAAACAGTCAGCAAGGTGACCCAATCCTCTTACCCAAGTAAAAATGCTAAAAGCTAAAAATGTTTTGCAAGAAACCCCCTGGCAACCACTAAAAGTCAAGACGAAAGTTTTACTAGAACAGAATTGAAAAACCCTGTATGTACACAGAAGCTCTAATAGGAAATGATGTGGTGGACTTTTAGGAGTAGAAAGCCTAAACAGAGCTGTATTATACACAAACCAAGGCCTCAGGGCTTGACTCACAGTTGAGCAGTGAAGGGCCATGGCCCCGAGACCCTGTGTGACACGGGCCAGCTGCTTACCTACCACGTGCCTCAGTGTCCGTAACCGGGAGGCTGCCGTACCAGCCCTTCCCAGACTGCAGGATGGATTCAATCAGATATAACAGACACAGAGCCCTAAGCACAATAATCAGCATATGATAAATAGTTAATGATTGCTAGCTAGCTATGGAATTATTATCTGTTACAATACCGCACTACCAGGAGAAGTGTCAAAAGGCACCTTAAGCAGTGGTTAAGTAAAGAAACTGTATTTTAG
>NW_021907794.1:0-543 GCF_006229205.1 Suricata suricatta | reverse complement strand
CCAATAATCTATAGATACTTAGGATTTTTCCACAAAATTTTTTTTTGGGGGGGGGACTTTTTTCTTTGTATACTCCTCTTGATGACTCTCAGGCTCTTTGCTTTTCTTAAATAATGTTCATAACAAAAACTAACAATTATTGAACACTTACTGTGTGTCTGGTCCTGTTGCAGTGGTTTTACATTGTATGAATTTACAGCTTCATCAGTGTTGGTAGCTGTTCTGGTTTCCCTCAGCAGTTGTGAGGGCCATTATTTCAGATGTTGCAAGCAGCCCTCTGCTGTGAGTAACAGGGCATTCTGTAGGGTGGATTCCCTCTCAGGGACAAGATGAGGAGATGCACTGTACGATTCAAGAAGAACCTTTTTAGCATATGTAATATTGTAAAGAAGCTCTCGTTAACCGGAGAAGCCTTGTGGCTATGAAAGCTGTGTGGCATCCCGTCCAGTTTTTTAGGCCCTATTTCTTTTTTTTTTTTTTCCATACAATTTATTTTTTTAACATATGCAATTATTTTCCGTCATTTACAATACAGTAGTTACA
>NW_021907793.1:0-543 GCF_006229205.1 Suricata suricatta | reverse complement strand
ACTGAAAATGAACTGAGGGTTGAAGGGGAAGGGGGAGGGGGGAAAAGAGGTGGTGGTGATGGAGGAGGACACTTGTGGGGAAGAGCACTGGGTGTGGTATGGAAACTAATTTGACAATAAACTACTTAAAAAATAAATAAAAAATAAAAGTAGAAAATATTAGCAAAGTGGAAGAAAAAAGAATCAATATATAAATAATAGGTACAAAAACACAATATTTGAAATAAAGAGCCCTCTGGATGGCACAAGGAGCAAAACAGAAATAGCCAAGGAACAAATTAACAATTTGAAAAATCAGATTGACCAATTCTCGCAGAATGAAGAAGAAAAGTCAAAGAAACTGAAAATGTAAGAGAAAAATAAGGTGATATGGAGGTCAGAAATAAAAATAACTACTAACATACATACTAAAAGTCCCAGAAATAGATAATAAAATAAAGAGGAGAAATAATTTCAAAAAATAGTAGACTAAATTTCCCTTCATTAAAAAATATTAGGAACCTCAGATTTAAAGGGCCCTGCATTGGCACCAAAAAAAAAAAA
>NW_021907792.1:0-543 GCF_006229205.1 Suricata suricatta | reverse complement strand
GTAGGTCCTCATTTGGAACCTGGACGTGGGGGAGCCAGTGAAGATGATAGACTGTCACTCAGATGTGATCCTCTGTATGTCCTTCAACACCGACGGCAGCCTGCTCACCACCACGTGCAAGGACAAGAAGCTCCGTGTGATCGAGCCTCGCTCCGGCCGAGTCCTGCAGGTGAAGCCCCACAGTCTTTGAGGGGGAGGGAAGGTGTCACGTGGTGGGGCTTGGCTTTCAGGCAGGCCTAGAGGGACTGGGGGCAGGGGGAGAGACCTCAGTACCCTTTCTCATCCCCACTGCACCCCTGTCCCCAGATGGAATTCTTCTGGGGTCCCAAATGGTGGCACCCTCCAGCACACAAACCCTTGCATGTCGCCCAAGCGCCACTATGGGCACAGGAGAGGGAACTTGGGACTTGCACTGCCCAGGCACCTGCGTGGGGACTGGCTCGAGGGAAATGGGTCAGGGCACCAGCCCCAGAGATACGTCCTAGTGGGGAGGTTGATGGTGAATTTAGCTCCACCTTGACCCTGAGTGTTCTGAATCTTGAC
>NW_021907791.1:0-543 GCF_006229205.1 Suricata suricatta | reverse complement strand
TTTTATTTTTAAGTAATCTCTACATCCAATATGGGGATCAAACTTACAACCATGAGATCAAGAGTCACATGCTCCACCAACTCTGGGCCAGCCAGGTGTCCTATCTGGTGATATGTTTAAACAAAAAATTTTTTTAATGTTTTTATTTATTTTTGAAAGACAGAGCACAAGCAAGGGAAGGGTAGAGAGAGAGGAAGACACAGAATCTGAAGCAGACTCCAGGGTCTGAACTGCCAGCAGAGAACCTGGTGCAGGGCTAGAACCCATGAATGGTGAGATCATGACCTGAGCTGAAAGTCAGACGCTTAGCTGACTGAGCCATGCAGGTACCCCTATCTGTTGATACTTTTTAGTATCACCCCTACTAGGTAGGCAACTCATTTTTTATTTTTTAATTTTTTTTACAATTTTTTATGTTTATTTATTATTGAGACAGAAACAGAGCATGAGTGGGGGAAGGGCAGAGAGAGAGGGAGACACAGATTTGGAAGCAGGCTCCAGGCTCTGAGCTAGCTGTCAGCACAGAGCCTGACATGGGGCTCG
>NW_021907790.1:0-543 GCF_006229205.1 Suricata suricatta | reverse complement strand
ACTCGTGCTCTTTGTCTCTCTCTCCCTCAAAAATAAACATTTTTTAAAAAGTTCCCAGTAAGGCAATGGTTGCATAATTAATGTTTCTAATCCTCTTGCTAACATGGAAGACTGGTAATTATTGAACATATTCAAATAAGTATATTGCCATGAAGAGAGAATATTTAATAGTTCCTGAATTCTGGAGAACTCAGGCAGGGAGAAAAAGATAAATGTGTCATTTCTGTTTGTTTTTTTTAACTGTTTAATGTTTATTTATTTTTGAAGGAGAAAGAGACTGTGTGTGAGCAAGGGAGGGGCAGAGAGAAAGAGAGAGACAGAATCCAAAGTAGGTTTCAGGCTCTGAGCTGTCAGCACAGAGTGTGACCCAGGGCTCAAACCCATGAACCATGAGATCATTACCTGAGCTGAAGTTGAACGCTTAACTGACAGAGCCACTCAGGTGCCCTATCATTTCTGTTTTTAAAAGCATAATCTATTAAATTGTTATGAGTTATAGACAGCTTAAGAGAAAAGATATCTTAGTTGGTTCTTTACCCAGAA
>NW_021907789.1:0-1303 GCF_006229205.1 Suricata suricatta | reverse complement strand
GTTAAAATGAAATCATAAGGGTGGACCCTGGTCCAATCTGACTGGTGTCCTTATAAAAGAAGAAGATGAAGATACAGACAGACATGGGGCGCCTGGGTGACTCAGTCGGTTAGGTGTCTGACTTCAGCTCAGGTCACGATCTCACAGTTTGTGGGTTTGAGCCCCACATCAGGCTCTGTGTTGACAGCTCAGAGCCTGGAGCCTGCTTCGGATTCTGTGTCTCACCCTTTCTCTCCTCCTCCCCCACCCTGGTTGTCTCTCTCTCCCTCTTTCTCTTTCAAAAATAAATAAACATTAAAATAATTTAAAGACAGGTAAAGAGGGAAGACTATGTACAGAACCAGAGAAAGGCAGACACCTATAAGACAAAGAGAGAGGCCCAGAAAAAAACACCTCTGCCCATATCTTGAGTTTTGACTTCTGGCCTCCAAAACTATGAGAAAATGAATTTCTGTTGTTTAAGCCACCAGACTGTGGTCATTTTTTGTGGCACTCGGAACTAGCACAGTGACTCACTATTCAGTATGAGTCTGAATTCTCTCTAGATCTTTTTCAGTCTTATTCTCTATATCCTATGATTTAATAATTAGTTTCTGGTAATAACTGTTCCTAAAAACAGTATCACTATGAATATAATTTGTCTTAATCTGATAGTAGCTCAATTGGAAACATTGAAAAAAAGTTTTAATTGAAATTGTTGATGCTAAAAATAATTGAATTCATTCCACAGAGATAAATTCATGTGGATAGCTATGCAAATTTACACATATTAATAAAAACAAAACAAACAAAACAAAAACACATGGAGAAAGAAGTATTAGACTCTACATTGATGCTTGAGTATTAGAATCACCTGGAAGATTTTTTCAGCTTGCTGAGGTCTAGCTCTGGAAGTTCTGGCTTAAAGGTCTAGCATGTAGTCAGGTCACTGAAATTGTAAAAAGTCCTCCAAGTAATTCTAATGTGCGGCCAGAATTGAGATTCCTTGTTTTGTAGTAAGAAAGCACTATCTGAGTTTTGATCTGGGTAAGGGACTAGTAAAGGCTTTTTAAAATCTCTCTGTCATAGAACCAATAAGAAACAGGGTCACCTGGGTGACTCAGTCAGTTAAACCTCCAACTTCAGCTCAGGTCATGAACTCGCAGTCTGTGAGTCTGAGCCCTGCATTGGGGTCTTTGCTGACAGCTCAGAGCTTGGAGCCTGCTTCAGGATTCTGTGTCTCCCCCTCTCTCTATGCCCCTCCCCAACTCACACTCTCTGTCTCTCTTGCTTTCAAAAATAAATAAAACATAAAAAATTTTTT
>NW_021907788.1:0-543 GCF_006229205.1 Suricata suricatta | reverse complement strand
CAGGCTCTGAGCTGTCAACACAGACTGAAAGATCATGAACTGAGCTGAAGTCAGAACAACTGACTGAACAAGCCAGGTGACCCTGTATTTATTTATTTATTTAAAAAATTTTTAACATTTATTTATTTTTAAGACACAGTGAGGCAGAACATTAGCAGGGGAGGGGCAGAGAGAGAGAAAGATAAAGAATCTGAAGCACATTCCAGGCTCTGAGCTGTTTGTTAGCACAGAGCCTGACATGGGGCTTGAATTCATTAACCAGAAGATCATGACCTGAACTGAAGTTGGACACTCAATCAACCGAGCCACCCAGGCACCCACCCCTCTATGTTTATTTAAAAATTAAGTTTGGTGGACTTATGGTGCTTAACTTCATGTGTCAACTTCATTAGGTCAAGGATTCCCAAATTAAACACTATTTATACAGAAAGTGTTTCTGTATGAGATTTCCATTTGAATTAGTGGTCTCAGTAAAGTAGATAGTCCTCCCCAATGTGGGTGGGTGCTATGCAATCTTTTAAGGTCCTGAATAGAACAAAAAAA
>NW_021907787.1:0-543 GCF_006229205.1 Suricata suricatta | reverse complement strand
ATTATGATTCCAGAGTTCAAGCTATATTACAAAGCTATAATCATCAAGAAAGCATGGTACTGGCACAAAAACAGACACATAGATCAATGGAACAGAATAGAAATCCAGAAATGGACTCGCAACTATACGGTCAACTAATCTTTGACAAAGCAGGAAAGAAGGTCCATTGGATATCTACTGGAAAAAAGACAGTCTCTTCAACAAATGGTACTGAGAAAATTGGATGGTGACATGCAGAAAAATGAACCTGGACCACTTTCTTACACCATACACAAAAATAAATACAAAATGGATGAAAGACCTAAATGTGGGACAGGAAACCAAAATCCTAGAGGAGAACACAGGCAGCAACCTCTTTGGCCTAGGCTGCAGCAACTTCTTACTAGACACATCCCCAAAGGCAAGGGAAACCAAAGCAAACATGAACTATTGGGACTTCATCAATATAAAAAGCTTTTGCACAGCAAAGGAAACAAACAACAAAACTAAAAGACAGCCTACAGAATGGAAGAAGATATTTGCAAATGACATATATGATAAAGG
>NW_021907786.1:0-543 GCF_006229205.1 Suricata suricatta | reverse complement strand
CCCCCCCACAAACACACACCCCATATACACACACACACAGGAGCAAGAGCAAAGGACTCAATCCATCCATCGGAATGCAGATCACACCACAGAAGCTATTGTTCTGTTTAAAAAAAAAAAAAAGCCGGAGAGAGATTCATTCATTAAAGCTGCAGCAGATGGCTGCTCTGCAGAAGGGCACAGCGTGAGGCGGGCCACCGGCTGGCAACGTGGCACAGGCAGTGTTCACTCCCAGCTGCACTTCAAGGTTCCTTTCAGAAGCTCTGCATTCCACCGGCAGACACTTTGCAGGGAATCCCTTGGACTTAATGGACAACTTTAAGCCCAGTCCATTGGCAATCAGGATAGAATCCCTTTCCATCTCCCTTGGCCTTGTCTTCCACCCACCCTCCTTGGATCACCATCATTCTTTGGCAAGGGGAAGGCTCCTGGCAAAAAGCACATTAGTGTGGGGTCCTTGAGCACTGGCCTCGGTTTGAACAGGGGTCTTTTCCCAGTCTCTTATTGCTAGCGTATTCCTTGACCTACACAGCATAAAAAAAA
>NW_021907785.1:0-543 GCF_006229205.1 Suricata suricatta | reverse complement strand
CTATCAATTCCCTATGTTCCAACGTGTCGTTCAGGTCCATTGTTTCTTTAGTGATTTTCTGTCTGGTTGGTCGATCCATTGCTGTCAGTGGAGTATTAAAGTCCCCTGTAATTAGCACATTCTTATCAGTAAGATTGTTTCTGTCTGTGATTAACTGTTTTATGTATTTGAGCACTCCCAAATTTGGCACATAGATGTTATAATTGTTAGCTCTTCCTGATGGAGAGACCTTGTAATTATTATGTAATGTCCTTCTTCATCTCTTGTTACTGCCTTTATGTTAAAGTCCAGTTTGTCTGACAGAAGTATGGCTATTCTGGCTTTCCTTTGTCTTCCAGTCGCATGATAGGTATTTCTCCATCCCTTTACTTTCAACCTGACGGTATCTTCAGGTCTAAAATGAGTCTCTTGTAGACAGCAAATAGATGGATTTTTTTTTTTTAATCCATTCTGCTATGCTGTGTCGTTTGGTTGGAGCGTTCATTCCATTGACATTCAGTGTTATTATTGAAAAATGTGGGTTTATATTCACTGTGTCCTCCG
>NW_021907784.1:0-543 GCF_006229205.1 Suricata suricatta | reverse complement strand
GGGGACAGTCGGGCGGTTTCTTACAGAACTGAGCACATCCTTTCCTACAAGCCAGCAACCGCGTTCCATGTTCACACACAAAACCTGCCCGTGGACCTTTACAGCAGCTTTATCCATAACTGCCAAAGCTGGAAGCAGCCAAACCAAGAGGCCCCTCAGTCCATGACGACAAATGAACGGTGGTCCATCCAGACATGGAGTATTCCTTAGTGCAAAAAGAAGGGGGCCATCAAGCCATGATAAGGGATGGAGGAATCCTACATGCATACTACTTAGTGAAAACAGCCAAAATGGAAAGGCTACATACCATATGGTTCCAATGGTACATTCTGGAGAAGTCAAAATTACGGAGACAGTGAACCGATCAGTGGCTTCTGGGCATGGACGATGCGGAGGGAGGGATGAACAGGGGTTTAGAGGGCAGGAAGTGGTTCTGCATGACACTATACTGGTGCACACGCGTCACGGTGCATGTGTCCAAATCCAGAGAATGAACAACATCAAGTGTGACTTGACTATTAACCGTGGACTCTGGGTGGTGCC
>NW_021907783.1:0-543 GCF_006229205.1 Suricata suricatta | reverse complement strand
AGGGCTGACTTTCAATAGATCCCATCGAGGGAGCTGCTCTGCTCCGTAGGAAACCCCGACCCAGGAGCAGGTCGTCTAGGAATGGTTTAGCGCCAGGTTCCCCACGAATGTGCATTGCGTGGGGAGCTAGGCGGCCCCCTCTCCAGCCGCGCCCCGATTCCCGGGACCTCCCTGGAGTGAGTCTTAATGAAGATATTTCTTTACCAAGAGCGGAAGCCTGGCGTTAGGAGAGTCACTGGTCTTGCCATCCTTCTCTCTCTAAATTTTATGGAGGGAGAAAAGAATAGGAAACACACACTTCTGTTCATTTTTATGGCTAGTGTGTTTCATCATTTTTGTGGGTCAAATGTTCGCGTTGTGAGCAGTGCTCAAGTAGAGAAGTCGGATGACGTTTTAGCAATAGAAACTGCAAATTGTCCACAAGCCCCACTTGAAAGTAAACAAGAATTTTTGAAGTGAACGTTAGTATTTGTCCCTTTATTCCTCAAAGGCGTGTTCACTGTCCGAACACGCCGAAGTGTTTAGACCCACAGTGGACTGATC
>NW_021907782.1:0-543 GCF_006229205.1 Suricata suricatta | reverse complement strand
GGGTCGCTCGGCTCAACACCCGCCAGGACCCTCCACCTCACAGGGCAAAGTCCCCGGAGCAACAGCACTTCCGGGGGCTTCTTCAGCAATTACTGCCCTGAATTACAGTCAGTTCGCACTGTTCAAGCACAGCCCTAGCAAACACCGACTCACGGCTCTGGGGGGAAACGCACGGCTATCTGGTCGTGTTTTGTGGATCAAGATATGAGCCGGTTTTATGTGTGTTTCTGTTTAAAGACGCCTCCGATGGGATGTAGTAAACTTACAAACACTGAAGCCCGAAGGCAGCTGCTCTAACAGGCGCGTCCCCGTTGGGCCGTCGCAGCCTTCTTGTGCTGGAGAGCCCTCGGCGGTGCCCGAGGGCGCCGGGGGAGGCCGCCTCCCACACTGGGCCCCCCAGCAAGACTCCCAGCAGCGAGCGGGCCGCGGGAGGGACAGCTCTGTACCGTCTGAGACACGAAGGCAGAGCGCCGCCCCGGCTCACACTCAGCTGGGAATCGGCACATCACGGGACACAGACCTGCTGCTGCGCCGCACAAACTC
>NW_021907781.1:0-543 GCF_006229205.1 Suricata suricatta | reverse complement strand
ATTGTGTCACGTGCATTTCATGTGTTTGACATCTCTTCAAAATTCTAATTTTTAGTGACTGAGTGGGTGGATTCTCTTCATTATTTTTTTGTCCTTAGATAATTTACTTACCTTTAGTTATTTACTAACCTAACTTCTTGTTTGATAATATAGATAAAATATTTGAAAAGTTTGAAGTACTTCTAAAATATTTGAAATAATTTTAACAGGCAAAAAATCATGGAGAATGGTCCCAGAAATACCCATGTACACATGTAGACTTAATAAACATTCTAATGTCATTTCTGACTATGGTCTCAGAGAATGGATTAGGTAGTAACATCAGGATAAAAGTCTGGGCTTCCGGGAGTGGCTCACTGCAGAAACTGGCATGTTAAATAATCAGCTCTGTTTCCCTGACACAGGTTTTATGATGGGCGACAGCCGGTGTTGGCTATCACAGACCCGGACATGATCAAAACAGTGCTAGTGAAAGAATGCTACTCTGTCTTCACAAACCGGCGGGTAGGCATGGATTTATTTTAAATTTACATCGTTATTTCT
>NW_021907780.1:0-543 GCF_006229205.1 Suricata suricatta | reverse complement strand
ACAGTGCCTAGAACACAGTAGGCATCCCATAAATATTTGTTAAATAAATAAACTTAATCCTTTCAATAATACTGAGAGAAATGAATTTACCCCAACTCACTGAGGAACCTAGACCTCAGAACCTAGGTCTAGATCTTTTCACTGTATTATATGGTTTATTGGAAAGTCCTCTTGTCCAACAAATTCAAGTAATTCCAAGAGATTTCTTGAATATAGGTATCTTCCTTTGCCACAGTTTAAGTGATCTCTAAGCAAAAATGTGGTCTACCCTAAGTTAAACTAGCCAACCAAATAACCTAGGTTTTAATAGATATTTTAGAAAGCACCCAACTCACCTTCCCAACCAATGAGGAAGAAAATGAATATTACTTTCTACATTGCCTGCACTTGGGAAGTGCTTTGTAACCATTAATTCCTCACAATATAAGCTCATGGTAGGCTGAGGTCTCAGCCTTGGCCAAAACACTTTCGCTTACTGTGTTAGAACTTTGTAAGTTACTATATTGTGATAAAGAACAGTTTCCTCTTGAAGTGTAAACAATC
>NW_021907779.1:0-543 GCF_006229205.1 Suricata suricatta | reverse complement strand
CCTTCTTCCTAATCACTACCAAGCTTCCTAGAAGATCTGGCCACTTTGGCTCTACTTTCTTCTCTCCTGCTTACTCATCTTTTTAATGTCATCTGCCTCCCACCTTCACCATTACACTTACACTGTTTTTGATGACATGGACAAGGAGCTCTTTCTTGCCAATTTCTAATTAACATTTTTAAAAATCAGAAATTGTCCATTTTCTATTTGCTTATCCAAATCTTTCAGCACTATGGACACTAGTCACTACTCCCCTCCGAAATATTCTCTTCCTTTTACTTCTTTGGTGGTAAACCTATTGGTAAACCTATTGGTTTTTTTCCTCCCCATATTTAAGGCATCTTTCTCCAGACCTTCTTTCCCTTCTTGTCCTTTTAATTGGTGCTCTTTAGATGTCTTATGCCTTCTTCTCCTTTTATTTTGCACATTCCTACTGAAAAATTAACTCCTGTGTCTTCAATTAAATTCCATATACTGATGACTCCCAAACCTATATTTCTTACTCAAACCTGTCTTCTAAGCTCCACACCTATAAATTTTTTT
>NW_021907778.1:0-1303 GCF_006229205.1 Suricata suricatta | reverse complement strand
AGTTCTTGAGAAGAGATTAAACTCTCCCTTGAGTTATTGGGAGAGTGAGTTAAACTCTTGCAGGAGACTCAGTCTTGGTATGGAGAGAGGTGGAATTCTCCATTGTCTTGAAACTTCGAGCTGCTGGGAGAAGGGGTTTGGGTGTAGGATGATGGTGGGCTATCTGACGCTCATACCTCCTTTAGGTCTTGGCTCAAATGGTGCTGATGTTTGTTGAATGAATGAAAGTTGATAGTGGGCCCATGACTGTCCATTAGCAACTGTGGGCAAGGCCAGTTATGGAGCTGCACATCCAAGAAGATATCTCTTCAGAACCTCTCCATGTTCTCAGAAGGAGGTTCTCAGGTAAAGGGTGAGATATCAATTAATCAGTAGGTCTTATGTATTTGTTATGTTTCTTAAGTCAATTATGATCCATGTGCTTTGGCACAGTTTCTCTCCACGACTGTTATCAGACTTTGGGTCAGGTTGTGGGGTATCGTGTGCAAACACCAAGTTTCTGAGGGAGGTTTGTGTGAGGCACAGGAAGGCTCTAGATTGCTAGGGCAAGAGAAAAAGTGGAAAGTCACGTAGGAATGAGTAGTAATAACTGTTAACTTCTATTGTGCCTGTTGTCACACTGTTCTTTTTACACAATATATATTTTACCCTGTGAGCAAGATTCAAAGACTTTCAAAACCACTTTTACTACTTTAAGTAATAAATGTTATGTATCATTAAATTTTTAATTACATAAAACTTGTAGCTATTTTATAGCTTGTAGGGAACTCTTAGCAATACCTTAGGCACCAGCCCTGTCTTTGGAAAAAATAACTTTCTTAGTTTCCTTAGAAAGGATGGTTTGAGCATGAGTGTCATTCTTTAGAACAACAGGGAAAAGAAAGGAGGATTGCCTCTTCCAACAGGCTACATTCCCTAAGGAGAATCCTGGGAAGCTCAGAAAGGGGGCCTGGAAGATAGCAGGACCTGGAGGGCTCTGCCCATCTGATCCTGTGCCAGCCTGCATGGAGATGGGCAGGGATCAGCTTTGACATGTATTAATTAGGGGTTCTTGTCAGCATTAAGAAAGAAGAGATGACATTCCCTGGTTCTCTATTTTTTGGAAAAGAGTGGAGGGCTGTCCAGTGGTGTGGGTTAAGGAAGGCCATGCTTACTGATAGGTCAGAATGCCAGCTGTTGAAAAACATTGCTCAACACTTTCTGTCTCTTTTTCATTCTCCTGACATCATACTCTGGTCTTGTCACTTACTGCTTTTTAGGATGATTTGCACCATTTCTTAGGAATGTCATAGCAGGGATTTGT
>NW_021907777.1:0-543 GCF_006229205.1 Suricata suricatta | reverse complement strand
TATAGCATAGTAACTGATATATGCTAAGTACAGAGCAAAAATTAAGTATTACTAATTTATAATAAAAAATTTATAACTGAAAAGAATTGCTAAATATAACTCTGAGAGAATAGGGAATTCAACAGTCTATCTTCAGATAAATTTTAGTTGAATTTTTCAATGTTGCCTATCAATTCTATTAAACTTTAGAAGATTTCAATATAAATATATTCTTAAATCATAAACTTGGCAATGAAAATTATATAATCTTGATTGTATATTTACTATAAAGAATAACAGACTAGACAACATTAATTCATCCCTGTAGACTTACAGATTAAGAAGATTAAATATGCTCAGTGTTTAGAGATAGAGCCAATGCTGACCTGATGTCCAAGAATAATGACATTACAAAAACTCATCTTTAAACATTTTCCCATAAGAAATGGCAACAGAAGCAGAGTAGAAAATGAAATTAAACTTATAGAGAAAGAGATACATAGAAATATACATCCTATCAAAGATAAAAATCTAAACTTAAAGAAAAAAACTTCCAGAAAGGGC
>NW_021907776.1:0-543 GCF_006229205.1 Suricata suricatta | reverse complement strand
TTTATTTATTTTATTTAAGAATGGTGCTTCTTTTGGTCAATGTGGTTGGGATAGAGCTGCCCTTACCCTCCAAAGTCATAGAGAATGGGAATTTCATATGTCTGGCACACTGTTGGATAAACATGTTATCCAAGCCAGCCAATGAGACTTAAACTTAGGATCTTTATGGAATTAATGTGAAAGAAGCAATGTCTTTCTATTGTGATTGCTGACCTGGAATTTCTGATAGTAATTTTTGCCCCTGAAGTGGGAGAACCTGCCTAAGAGATGGAGAGGGACCAATTCCTGATTACATAATTTTACTATGGAGTCCAGCTGTGTCAGATGCCAGGAATTTTCAGTTAAGTTTAGCCAAGAAAAAAAATACATAATTTTATTTTATTTATAAAAAGTTTTTAATGTTTTTTTATGTTTGAGATAGAGACAGAGTGTGAGCAGAGGAGGGGGCAGAGAGAAAGGGAGACAGAATCTGAAGCAAGCTCCAGGTTCTGAGCAGTCAGCACAGAGCCTGGTGTGGGGCTTGAACTATGAACTGTGAGATCA
>NW_021907775.1:0-543 GCF_006229205.1 Suricata suricatta | reverse complement strand
AAAATAATTGCATATGTTAAAAAATATGAAACTTTATAAAGTAAAAAAATTTTTTTTAAATAAATAAAAAAAAAAGGACAACAGCCTGCAGAAGCCTCTGCCCTATTGGCCTCCGAACAGAACTGAGACCCTTCACTGCTTGAACATGATAAGCAGTAAGTGCCAGTAGCTGATCCCAACTGGCCCTGGTCTTTATCTCCACTGCACACCCACACACTGGCGTTTCTTAACTTCCTAGACCCTCTGCCAACTTGTTTGTTGTAGGGTTTGTCCTACATCCTGCTCTGTGTGCTGTTTAAGAAGCCAAGTTTAACCATATGGTGAAAGGTCATTGAATGTGGACTCCTGAACCTGCTTTATAAATTATGATTAACTTTGCTTTCTGATTGAATAAAGCAGACATTGGAGATACAACCTGGGGGTGTGTCTTTGGAGTATGCTCACGACACATATCAATAACAAAACATATAAAATTACAAATGTACTAGTATGTGTGTGTAGGAGAGAAAAATAATTTCCCCTCTATACTTCTAGGTTCCTTGG
>NW_021907774.1:0-543 GCF_006229205.1 Suricata suricatta | reverse complement strand
TACTTAAGATTCGCTTTTTCCTTAACTTAACATTTCAATTATAATATGTCTTGGTGTGGATGTCTTTGGGTTCATCTTAGTTGGATTTCACTTTGGATGGCTGCTTCCTTCCACAGATTAGGACATTTTTCAGCCATTATTTTAAAAATAATTTTTCTGTTCCTTTCTCTCTCTCCTTTTATCTTCTAAGATCCCAGTAATATGGATGTTATTCCACTTGATGTTATCCTGTAGGTCACTTAAGGTATCTTCATTTTTAATTTGTTTTTCTTTTTGCTTCTTTAAGTGAGCTTCACTGTTTTTTTCTTCCAGGTTGCTGGTCCATTTTTCTGTTTTGTTCAGTCTGCTGTTGAACATCTGTAGTGTATATTGCTTTCCAGTTATTGTATTCTTTAGTTCTCTGACTTCTGTTTGGTACTTTATCTTTTCTGTGTCTTCACTGAAATTTTCACTCCGTTCATCAATTCTTCCCCTAACTTTGGTGAGCATCTTTATGAGCATTATTTGGAACTCTTCATCAGGTAGAATGTTTCTTTCCATTTC
>NW_021907773.1:0-543 GCF_006229205.1 Suricata suricatta | reverse complement strand
AAAAGTTCATCTCAAAATGTTACACACTGTATGATTTCATCCATCCTCAAAATAAAAAATTATACATCTGGAGAACTTTTTAGTGGTTACCAGAGGTTGGGGAAGGAAAAGAAGGGTGTGACTATAAAAGTATAGGATATGGAAATGTCTTCGTGGTGATAGAAAGTTTTATTTCCTGATTGTGGTAACTTATTAAAATCTAAACATATAATAAAATGCTTTAGAATTATACACAAAGTTATTTTAAAAGTGACTGCATGAAAAGTTGGTAAGCCCAAGTAAGAACTGGAAACAGGCTCATGGTAATATACCAATGTCAGTTGCCTCGTTTTGGTAATGTTCTCTGCCTATGTAAGAGGTCACCATTGGGAGAAACCTGGTGATAGACACATCTGATCTTTCTGTACTGGTTTTGAAGCTTTTTGTGAGCCTAAAATTGTATGTGTGTATGTACATATTTAAAAATGAGGAAACTGGGCTTAGTTGGTTAAGCATCTGCCTCTTGATTTCAGCCCAGGTCATGATCCCACAGTTCGTGAGTTC
>NW_021907772.1:0-543 GCF_006229205.1 Suricata suricatta | reverse complement strand
ATAGAAGAGAAGGGAGAGAATCGAGAAAATTAGGCTTGGGTTTAGTGAAGAAATTAAAATTAATTAAAGAGATTGACTTAAACACCCAGAAATGACTTTTCTGAGTCAGAAATATGTAAGTACCTAGGACGTTCTATCTGAGCCAGGATGAATCTGTTTTTAAAAATTATGGAGGTTATAGTTCTGATAGGATCAAAGGAAGTGAAGATGAGGAAAACCAGGAAGAACCTCAAGGAGAAACCAAATGTGCATTTCTTTATCTTCACAGTCAACCAGGCTATAGGCCTAAAGTTTGTCAAACTGTGCATAGTCTGGACCCCACTCTCTTCACACTGAAACAGTACCTGCTCTTCTAAATGGCTAGCCCCGTAGGGGAAAATTTTGCCAGCCACAGAGAAGAGGTGCCAAGGAAAGAAGAGGAGAAGGTAGGCAGCACCTGGCAGTCAGCTCCTCAAGGGCATAGCTTCTTGAAGACATGGCTGTGGACCCTATCATTTCTGCTTGGTCTGAGCCTGGAATGATGGTTGAGGGACTTGGCTCTGG
>NW_021907771.1:0-543 GCF_006229205.1 Suricata suricatta | reverse complement strand
GGGCGCGCACAGCTGGGGCCTGGGGAGCACGGGGTTAAAGGTAGGAATTCCACTTCTAGGAAAGCCTCCTGCCGCGGCGCCGCCACAAGTGCGCAGAGCGTGCCAGTGTAATATGAAAGCGAGTAATTATTAAGGGTTCGCTCTGTACCAGGCAGTGGACAGCGCAATTTAAGGGAATTAGTTCATGGCGTCCCCAGAGCAACCCTCAATCTATTATTACCCCCTGACTTAATGATGAGGAAATTAATTTGCCTAAGGCCTCAATGAGTCAGTTATAAGAAGAATCACAATTGTATCCTGACGAGGGCCCTGTGAGGTAGGGCTTCCCTTTATCTGCCTGTGTTCGTGCAGGCGGTGGTTGGTTCCAGAACCTGGACTTTCAGGGAGAGCCTGCTGAGGTCCTAAGCCCTTGCTCTGAGCAGCCAGGCTGGACTCCCTTCCAGTACCTGGGCAAAGGTGGTTCAATGAGCTTCACTTGTGGCTGCAAAACCATTGGAAACAACCCCCCTGTCCGTTGTTAAGAGAGCGTCTAATTAAAATACG
>NW_021907770.1:0-543 GCF_006229205.1 Suricata suricatta | reverse complement strand
GGACATGACAGGGACTGCCTTCCACCACCTCTAAGTCCCGCTGCTGTCCCCGAAGGTGTGTGTGCTTGCACGCTGTCACACTCCGTACAGGGGAGCTGCTCCTCGCTGCCGCCCCCCAGGAGCAGACGAGTGAAGCAATAACTTCAAACTTGTGCTTACCTCCGGCTCGGTTGGCAAGGGTAATGTATTCTCCGGGGAGGGGCAGCAGCTACAATGCCTGCGGGGGGACAGCAGTGTGTGTGCAGAGCCGGCCCAGCTGCACGGGGCCACATCCGCGGCTTGGCCTGGCCTCCCCGCTCGTTGGGTTGAGTTGGTTATGAATAGAGGGTCCTTGAAAGGGAAAAGTAAAGTGACACCTCCGGGGACAGCCTTTGCGGGCGCCTCGTGGTGGATGCGCGTCTCCATGGTGACCAAGGTCGGCTCCTGAAAGCCACAGAGACCGCCGCTGCGCGCTTGTGATTAGAAGAGGCACCCGCTGCCAAGGGCAGAGACGGCGCAAACTCTCTGTGGGCGCCCCGCTCCCTCCAGAGCCCAGGTCCGTGC
>NW_021907769.1:0-543 GCF_006229205.1 Suricata suricatta | reverse complement strand
AAAAAAAAAAAAAAAAAAAAACCACACACACACTCTTATCTGCCCTCACAGCCTGAATTTTGAATCAGGCTTGGGATAGAGTAGAGTCTGTGTGCTCAAATAATCTGTTATCGAAAGCCTGATCGGTCTTTTCAAAATTCATGGCAAATACTGTTGTTTTTTTTTTCTCCCCGGTATTATGTTACCATCCAAAATAGAGCTTGAAGGGCATTCAAGTTTTAGAGCAATTTCTGTAGGGAAACAAAATGAACTCCCAAGAAATCCATTTGTACCTTCTGTATGGAGTCCTGGTATAAGTCAAGTCGGCCTGTTCAAGGAGGGCTCGTTCTTTGAGAACCGCTGTAGATATTGGGAGGTCATAGGCGGGATTCTCAAAGCTCATTTCATCCCTGGTTTGTTCCTGTTCTCCTCCAGCTATGCAACAAACTTAACCTATTCCCATTTTATTTGATGTGCCAGGGTATTTTTGGCATCTTTGGGTATCCATAACTTTTGGCTATCTGGGTCATTTGCCTACTTTCTAGAAGGAAGTTCATGAAACTC
>NW_021907768.1:0-543 GCF_006229205.1 Suricata suricatta | reverse complement strand
CCTGGGCCCCTCATTGGACCTGACATTGACATGGTCGTCTTTGTAAACTGGAGGGAAATGCCTCTGTGGTACCGTCGGAATTAACGCATATTCTGTATCTGACTTGACCTCCCAGTGGCGTTGGCCTTGCCCTCTGCAAGCGGCTGCTGGACGAAGACCATGAGCTGCACCTGTGTCTGGCGTGCAGGAACAGGAGCAAAGCGGAAGCGGTCCGTGCCGCCCTGCTGGCCTCTCACCCCGCCGCCGAGGTCAGCATCGTGCAGGTGGATGTCAGCGACCTGCGGTCAGTGTTCCGGGCCGCCAGGGAGCTCAAGCTAAGGTATGCCTCTTGTTGATGGGTTTTCTCTTATGCGATTGTGCAGCACAGCAGTGAACAGAATACGGAAGAGTAGGAAAACCTAAAAAGAGACAGGTGCAGTGTAAGAAGTGATTATGCTGGGGAGATCTGTATGGGGTGACCGAGGGTCTCAGCAGCACGCCATTCTCAGTCCTAATCACGATTGTCTCTGGGGATTAACTCATGAGGACACCTTGATGAGTGGT
>NW_021907767.1:0-1303 GCF_006229205.1 Suricata suricatta | reverse complement strand
TTTATTTCAAAGCACAGACAATAAATAAGAGAAGATGATTTCAGAATATGATCATTCAGGAGTTTTTTCCTATGGGTGTTTGATGACTTTTAGGTGAATAAACATATCCTTGTATCTCTATCTAGAAACCTCTTTATAACTTTTCATCTGGATTGAGAGTGGATGTGACCCTGTCTCAAGTCACTTTAAAACTCTGATGATCCAACTTTTCAGTTTTCTATATTCCCTGATATTTGAATGAATATATTTTTATTCTTTTAGCACATCTAATTCCCATATTTATATCTTGTTCAGCTTTAAAGTCATTTTCACTAAAATTCTCAGTTCTTAACTAGTTGATGCAGGTTACAGAGCCAAAAGGTAAAAAAAAAAATTCACAGCTCTCTGTGTATAGCTGATAAAGGCTTTTTGAGACACTTTCCTAAGAGCCTTAACACATAAAGGACACCTGGAGATATAATACTATATTTGTGATTGCAGAATTTTTCAAGAATGGGGCCAGAAAGTAATGCAAATCATGCCTCATAAACTACCTTTTACTTAATTTAAAGTAAGCTTTATTCTTCTTTTCTTTATTATGTATATATTTTCCTAATTTCTTCATCTTTTTTAGATTTCCCTTTTAATCTTATTTCTTTTCCTAACTCTTCTTCACTTTTACAATCCTCTTTTCTCTATTTTTCTCTGTTGCTTAGGAGCTATGCACAAACTCTTTACCCATCTTCCTTAATTATACAACTGGACATATTTTTAATCATCTAAATATATCCTCTTACTTCAGCAAACACTTATTTCCTGATATATTTGCATATCCCTATTCTGTACCTGGTGTGGTTCTTAAGTTTTAGGATACACTGGATAACAAGACAGATGTAGTTCTTCACTCTGTGGAAGTTGCAGTCTCATCAGGAAGGAAAACAAAGAAAAAATCAGTAAGTTACATTTGTAGTAAGTACTATAAAGAAATACAGTGATTTTTTAAGAGGAAATATATTTAATCTACATAGGATGGTATTTATTTTGAGCACAAAAAGATTATGAATATTATAAAGTTATGTGGAAGGAGATAATCATAATGTATTATTGAATCTCTTTTAGACATGAAAGTTTGATAATCCTAGTAGGGATTTATGCAAAGGATACAGGAGTGCCGATTCGAAGGGGCACATCCACCCTGATGTTTATAGCAGCACTATCAACAATAACCAAAGTATGAAAAGAGCCCAAATGTCCATAAACTGGTGAATGGATAAAGAAAATGTGGTATATGTACAATGGAATATTACTTGGAGATCAAAAAGAA
>NW_021907766.1:0-2665 GCF_006229205.1 Suricata suricatta | reverse complement strand
TTGTATGATTGTACCATGTTTCGTTTATTCACTCATCAGTTAATGGGGTATTTGTGTTGTTTCCACAGTTTGCTATTATGAATAATTTGCTATGAACATTTGTGTACAGATTTTGTGTGAACACACATTTTTAGTTTTCTTGGGTCTACCACCATTACTTGGGAAGAGAGTTGCTGGCTAATATGATAACTCTATGTTTATATTTATTGAAAAACTGCCAAATTATTTTTCCAAAGTGGCTACACCATTTTACATTATACTCCACAATGTATGAGTGTTCCAATTTCTTCACATTTCCCCAACACTTGTTATTATCTGACTTTTTGATTCTAATGACCTGAGTTGGTATGAAGTTTTGACTGGATTTTTAAAATAACCATTGATGTTAGCCATTTGTATATCTTATTTGGAGAAATGTCTTCAAATCCTTTGCCCATTTTTAAATGGACTTTTTGTTCTTCTATTGTTAAGAGGTAATAGCTCTTTATATAGTCTGTATATAAATTCTTTACCACATATGATTTGCAAATCTCTCCCATTTTGTGGGTTTTAACTTTCCTCATGGGATAATTTGAAACACAACCATGTTAAATTTTGATTAACATAAATTTATTTTTTCTTGTGTTGCTCATACTTTTGATGTCACATCTAACAAATTAACACACCTAACAAATTAGCTAATCCATTGTCACTATGTTTTCTTCCAATGTTTTTGTAACTTCAGCTCTTATATTTAGGTTTTTGATCCACTTTGAATTAATTTTTGCATATGGTATGAGGTAGGAATCCAATTGTGAGCTTTTGTGTATATTGTCCAAGCAGTATTTGTTGAAAAGAATATTTTTTCCTTGGTGAATTTTCTTGGCATCCTTAAAAAAAAGCCATAGGTTTATTTTTGGACTCTCAGTTCTATTCCATTGATCTGTATGTCTATCCTTATGCCATTATCATAAATCTCATTATTGTAGCTTATGTAGTAAGTTTTGTGAGCAAGGAGTGTAACTCTTCCAATTTTGTTGATCTGTAAATGACTTTGGGTAGTAGTGCCATCCTAATAATAAGTCTTCCTTCCCATGAATATAGGATGTGTTTCCATTTACTTAAGTATTCTTTTATGTCTCTCAAAAAATGTTTTGTAGTTTTCAGTGTATAAATACACCTATTTCATGAAATTTACTCCTAAGTACTTTATTCTTGCAGATTTTATTGTGTATGATGATTTCTTTATTTTATGTTTGGATTATTTATTGCTAGTGTGTAGGGGAAACAATTAATTTTTTTTCGTATATTGATCTCATATGCTAAATCTTTGTTGAACTTGTGTATTAGTTTTAATAGTTTTTTAGTGGATTCTTTAGGACTTTCTTTTTTGTATACAAGATCATGTTATCTGTGAATGGAGATAGTTTCACTTTTTCCTATCTAATCTGGATGCCTTTTATTTCTTTTGCTTGCCTAATTGCCCTGGCTGGAAACTCTGGTACAATTTTGAGAAGTAACTATTTTTAAAGTTTTATTTTTGAGAGAGAGAGAGAGAAAGAGAGAGAGAGTGCGAGCATGAGCAGGGGCGTGTCAGAGAGAGAGGAAGACACAGAATCTGTAGATGGGCTCCAGGCTCTGAGCTGTCAGCACAGAGCCTGATGTGGGGCTCGAACCCACAATCGTGAGATCATGACCTGAGCCAGGGCCGGATGCTCAACCGACTGAGCCACCCAGGCACCCCCAATTTTGAGAAGTAAAGAGAGGATATCCTTTTCTTATTTCAGATCTTCAGTGAAAATCACCTACCTCACCACCATTAATTATGACATTAAGTGTGTATTTTTCATACATAACATTACCAAATTGAGGAAGTCACCTTATATTCCTAGTTTGATAAGCATTTTGATCATTAAAATTGTCGAATTTTGCCACATGTTTGTGTATCTCTGAAATGATCTTTTGGTTTTTGTCCTTGATTCTATTACTATGGATACTGCATTGATTTATTTTAATATATTAAACCAACCTTGCATTACTGGATAAATCTCACTGAGTAATAGCATATAAACTTTTATTTTTATATGTTACTGGAATAAATTTGTTAGTATTTTGTTGAGGATTTTTGCATCTTCATAAGTATATTGGTTTGTAGGCTTATTATGTTGAGATATCATTGTCTGGTTTTTGGTATCAGTATGTTAATGGATGATGATAAAATTACTTGGTAAGTGTCTCCTCCTCTTCTGCTTTTTTGAAACAGTTTATGAATGCTCGATGCTACTGCTGCTTTTTAAGCATTTGATACAAATGACCAATAAAGCCTTTCTTTTCAAGAAGCTTACTGATTCAATCTCTTTACTTGTTATAGGTCTATTCTGATTTTCTAATGTCTTCCTAAGTCAGTATTGGCAGTTTGTGTACTTCTAGAAATTTATCCATTTCATCTAGATTATAGATGACATATAATTATTCATAAAATCATCCTTGTAATATCTTCTACTCCTGTAAATTTGGTAGTGATGTCCCCTCTTTCATTCTTGATTCAGTAATTTGGTTTTTTTTTTCTTTTTTATTTATTTTATTTATTTTTTTTTAATTTTATTTTTTTTACTTTATAAAGTTTCATATTTTTTAACATATGCAATTATTTCTCATCTTTTACAATACAGTAGTTGCAATGACA
>NW_021907765.1:0-543 GCF_006229205.1 Suricata suricatta | reverse complement strand
AAACATATAAAAACTAAAATCCAGAGTGCACTTTTTAAAAAATTTTCATGTATTTAGTTTGAGGGAGAGAGAGAGAGCATAAGCAGGGGAGGGGCAGAGAGAGGGGGAAGACAGAGGGAGAATCCCAAGCAGGCTCCACGCCATCAGCACAGAGCCTTACGTGGGGCTCGAGCCCTCCAACTGTGAGATCACGACCAAAATCAAGAGTCAGATGCTGAACCGACGGAGCCCCCCGGCACCCCTGAGTGCACTGGCTTCTCGCATCCAGCAGCCGACGGAACCACAGACACCAGCACAGCCCACACAGAATAACTAGCACGCAAGGCTTTCCTCTGCACCCCGTTGCGGTCCGTCAATTCTTGCACACTTGGCATCGCTCCAAGGGCACAGTCACGCCTGGGTATTTTTATCAGTTCACATCGAGGCATCTCTGACCTCAACTCACTACAGCTTATATTTTCTCTCCTGGTTAAAGGGCCCCTTAAACAATCACAAAACCCTCGCTGTATTTGTCTACTTTGAGAAATATCTGCTGTACAGGTG
>NW_021907764.1:0-543 GCF_006229205.1 Suricata suricatta | reverse complement strand
TTTTCAGTTAATGGTACTTATTGATACCAGGTGTAGAATTTAAGAACATTTTGGAAGGCCAATTTAAAAAACCTATGCTTGGTATCTGGTAAAAGTTTTCAAGTAATTTGTAGAGCATCCAATCTGTAATGTTGAAAACCCCCGTGAGCCCATGGCATGCTTCTGGGTCTAACATCCACCACTGAAGGGCCAGGCAGAACTGGGGTTTTGCACCGAGGCCGCCAGGGACTAACGTGAGCTTTAGGATGACAGTAAAAATCCTCAAACTCAGTTCTGATCATGTTGATTTTAGGAAGAATCTTTTTTTTCCCCTTTCAATTAGAAAGTTAGCTTTTAAATTTCTAATTTTATTTTATTCTATTAAAAGTTTTTTTTTAATGTTTTATTTATTTTTGAGAGAGAGTCAGCATGAGCAGGGGAGAGTCAGAGAGAGAGGGAGACACAGAATCTGAAGACAGGCTCCAGGCTCTGAGCTGTCAGCACAGAGCCCCACACAGGGCTCGAACTCACTAACGCGAGATCATGACCTGAGCCAAAGCCGAA
>NW_021907763.1:0-543 GCF_006229205.1 Suricata suricatta | reverse complement strand
TGATGATCTAATGGTTCATGAGTTAGAGTCCCACGTTGGGCTCTGTGCTGACACAGTGCGAAGCCTGCTTGGGATTCTCTCTCTCCCTCTCTCTTTGCCCTTCCCCAGCTCACTCTCTCTCTCAAAATAAATCCATAAACTTAAAAAAAATATGTGTTTGGAGGGGAAGAGCGTCATTTTAGAGTTGGGCAGCCAACCTGGGTGTCTCTGCAGCAGATCCCAGGCTCTGCCTTCCCTCCTTCCCTCCACAGCTCAGCTTCGGAGGCTGGGCCGGCCCTCTTCTCCCGTGGAGATGGCTTCGCCTTCATCCCTGGGCCTCCCAGCCTTAGGTCCTGGAGGTGGGCTTCTTGAACATTTATCAGTGGTGACAGCAGAGTGTAGAGGTTCAGGAGGGTCCCTGAGCTATACAGCACTGCTTCTGCTTCCCTCTGGTAAGTGTGACTTGATATGCCCTCCGTGGTCAGAGTCAACCCCTTCATCCACTGTAGTGATTTGCTTTTGCCTGTTCTCATAGAGGCACAAGGAACCTTAATGGCCAAGAGG
>NW_021907762.1:0-543 GCF_006229205.1 Suricata suricatta | reverse complement strand
TGGCCATCTTATCTTAAAGTACTTTTACTTGTTTTCCTTTCTTTTTATTATTTAAAAAATTTCTTTAAACATTTACTCATTTTTGAGAGACAGAGAAAGACAGAGTGTGAGCAGGGGAGGGGCAGAGAAAGAGAGACACAGAATCAGAAGCAGGCTCCAGGCTCTGAGCTGTCAGCACAGAGCCTGACACAGAGCGCAAACCCATGAACCGTGAGATCATGACCTGAGCCAAAGTCAGATGCTTAACCAACTGAGCCACCCAGGGGCCCCTGCTTGTTTTCCTTTCTTAACAAACTTGTTCTGAATTGTAAGGACTTTGAGAGGAAGGTCTAGGTGTGGCTGATCCTATTGTTACTTAGTATAAACTGTTCCTCCTCAGGTATTTGTTGACGGCTGGCTGGCTAGATAAATGCATAAATAAAAACTTTCATCATTTGCCATCCTACATATATACCAACATCTCAGAATAGTTACCTGATCTGATCTGCATTTTGGTCTCTGTCTGTACTGGGTTGAATAGTCCTGCTCAAAATTCATGTCCCT
>NW_021907761.1:0-543 GCF_006229205.1 Suricata suricatta | reverse complement strand
GCGTGGAGTCTGGGCGTCACTGCTGCAGCCACCCTGCAGGATCAGGGGACAGGCGGCGGCAGGGAGACATCACTCTGGAAACTTTCTTGAAACTTAGGGACGTTCAACTGCGATGCTGTGAACCTGAGGTTTTACGTTCCTTCTGAGGATGACCCCCCCCTTTTGGAGGGGGCGGGGGAGTGGGCCGGTTTGAAGATGGGAGGGAGGAGGGTTGCGGTGGGTGACGCTCCCCACCACCATTTGCTCGAACACTGCGCGGCCAATTCAGGTATTAATCAAATGGCGGCCTCGCGTGCTCTCCGGGCCTGCGTCACTGAAACGTGCCGGCGAGGCCCCGGGGCCGGGTGGTCGGGGGCCACCTCTGCTTGTTTAGTAAAACACGCTGCCTCCCGCTTCCCACCCCACCCCTTCCACACGTGAGCCGCGCTGTGGGCACCAGGCTCTGAGCCCGGGTGTTGTCACCGATGAAAGCAGCAGGCCCCACGAGCCCTCCGGCAGGCCGGGTGCTCTCACACACACACACACACACACACACACACACAC
>NW_021907760.1:0-543 GCF_006229205.1 Suricata suricatta | reverse complement strand
GCCAAACACTCTCTCTCTTGCTCAAAATAAATAAATAAACTTAAAACAAAAAGAACATGAACAAAGACATCAGATGGCTATTTGGCCCTGAATAAGACAGCATTCTGAACATTTGGCCCTGAAAAAGACAGCGTTCTGAAAAAGAGCCTTTCCATCTAGATTGTTTCAAAGACTTACTATTTAAAATACATGAAAGGGTGCCTGGGTGGCTCTGTGTTTAAGCATCTGATTTCAGCTCATGAGATCTCATGGTTCATGGGTTTTAGCTCTGTGCCAGGCTCTGTGATGACAGCTTGGTGCCTGTTTCAGTTGTGGTTTCTCCCTCTCTCTCTCTGCCTTTCTCCTGCTCTGTCTCTGTTTGTCTGTCTCTCTGTCTCTGTCTCTCTCAAAAATAATAAACATTAAACAATTTTAATAAAATAAAATACATTGAAGACATAGGACATGGGAAAAATCTGTGGCTTGAAATTTACCATAATCTTCTATATTTTCATAATTGGTATCCTATTAAAATTGGTAAGGTGTTTTGTTTTGTTTTGTTTT
>NW_021907759.1:0-543 GCF_006229205.1 Suricata suricatta | reverse complement strand
TACAGAGAAATTGCTTATGAATGGAAAGTCAATCCATGCAGCAAACTTCATTGTTATCTTACTTTAAAAAATTGCCACATCCACCTCAACTTCAGCCACCACCATCCTCATCAGTCAGTAGCTGTTAACACTGAGACAAGACCCCGCACCAGCAAAACATTATGACTTGCTGAAAACTCAGATAAACCTTAGCATTTTTTTAGTGTTAGATTATTTTCAATTAAGATATCCATATTGTTCTTTTAGATATAACACTTTTGCACATTTAATAGATTATGGTCTACTATAAACAAAACCTTTATGTGAACTAGAAACCAAAAAATTCACTTGACTCATTTTATTACAATATTCATTGTGTATTATAATATTCACTTTATTGCACTGGTCTGGAACTGAAACCACATTATCTCTGAGGTATGCCTGTTTACTAATATTATCTGTGAATTAATACACAATATAAATTAGATGTAGTCATTTAACATTATAGTTTATGTAAGACTTTAAAATATATTTGCATTTATGGGGCATCTCAGTGGGTCAGTT
>NW_021907758.1:0-543 GCF_006229205.1 Suricata suricatta | reverse complement strand
GTCAAGATTCAGAACACTCAGGGTCAAGGTGGAGCTAAATTCACCATCAACCTCCCCACTAGGACGTATCTCTGGGGCTGGTGCCCTGACCCATTTCCCTCGAGCCAGTCCCCACGCAGGTGCCTGGGCAGTGCAAGTCCCAAGTTCCCTCTCCTGTGCCCATGGTGGCGTTTGGGCGACATGCAAGGGTTTGTGTGCTGGAGGGTGCCACCATTTGGGACCCCAGAAGAATTCCATCTGGGGACAGGGGTGCAGTGGGGATGAGAAAGGGTACTGAGGTCTCTCCCCCTGCCCCCAGTCCCTCTAGGCCTGCCTGAAAGCCAAGCCCCACCACGTGACACCTTCCCTCCCCCTCAAAGACTGTGGGGCTTCACCTGCAGGACTCGGCCAGAGCGAGGCTCGATCACACGGAGCTTCTTGTCCTTGCACGTGGTGGTGAGCAGGCTGCCGTCGGTGTTGAAGGACATACAGAGGATCACATCTGAGTGACAGTCTATCATCTTCACTGGCTCCCCCACGTCCAGGTTCCAAATGAGGACCTAC
>NW_021907757.1:0-543 GCF_006229205.1 Suricata suricatta | reverse complement strand
TAATGGAGGACGGTGGCTAGGTGTACATGTCCCTGCAGGCATCCGGAAACCAGGTAGAACAAAGATGAGGGCCAAGGGAGGTGTCATTCCTTGGAGCCAAGGGGCCTTGACCTTGAGATGTCTAGTGCAGTAGTCCGGAATGCACATGTGATAGCTTGTCTGATCATTCTCACCTGGTCCTTCCTTAGATGTTACCTATTCTGAAGATATCACTAACTCCTTGTCCCTCATGAGGACATACACTAGTTGCATTATGAGGCGTGTATAAAGTGGGGTGAGGGTGCAGGTCCTAGTTAGAGTAGAAGAAGAAAAAGGAGAAAAAGCAGATTTCTATGGAGTCCAGTTTCCCTGTCTCAGCCTACACCATTTAAGCTTCAAAGTTCTTAATCTTTTTAAATTTTTTTTTATTTTTGAGAGAGGAGAGGAGCACAAGCAGGGGAGGGGCAGAGAGAGAAAGGGAGACACAGAATCCAAAGCAGGCTCCAGGCTCTGAGCTGTCAGAACCCCACGATGGGCTCGAACTCATGAGCCATGAGATCATGA
>NW_021907756.1:0-543 GCF_006229205.1 Suricata suricatta | reverse complement strand
TATATATATATATATATATATATGCCACATCTTCTTTATCCATTCATTTGTAGATGGATGATTGGGCTCTTTCCATACTTTGGCCATTGTTCAATAGAAATAACACTGCTATAAACACTGTGGTGCACGGGTCCCTTCATACATTACACCAGTATCCTTTGGATAAATATGTAGTAGTGCAATTTCTGGGTCATGGAGTAGTTCTACTGTTCATTTTTTAGGAACTACCACCTTGTTATCTAAAGTGGCTGAAAGAGTTTGAATTGCCATGATCAGTGCAAAACAGCTCCTCTTTCTCTGCATCCTCATCAACATCTATTGTTGCGTGAGTTGTTAATATTAGTCAGTCTGACTGGTATCTGGTGGTATCTCCTTGTGGTTTATATTTGTGGTTCCCTGATGATGAGTGAGGTTGAATATTTGTTTCATGGGTCTTTTAGCCATCCAGATGTCATCTTTTGAAAAGTGTCTGTTCACGTCTTCTGTCCATTTCATCACTGGGTTATTTGATTTTCAGTTGTTGAGGTTGATAAATTCTTTATA
>NW_021907755.1:0-1303 GCF_006229205.1 Suricata suricatta | reverse complement strand
CTGGGCAGAGGGAAAAAAGAAACAGTGATGTAGTCATACAAAGACCTTAGCTGATTCTATAGACTTTGCAGCTGAGACAGTGCTTTAGAGATGTTCTATATTGTGGCATGGGGGCCATACTTAATGCCTCTTTATGACCAATTATTGAATTGAAGTGTCTTTAGGAAGAGGGCATGACTTCACATGGGTAGAATCTCTTGAACTGAGACAAAGTCTTGGACAAGACCTCAGTTGAGAATAGTTGGTTGCCAAGACTTCCAGAAGCAGAGAAAATAAACACTTCAGTCTTAGAGAATAATCATTGGACCATGACATGTACTACATCTACTGTCTATCAGGGCCACCATGACAACTACTATCTACTTCTAGCTAGTGCTGATATAACAATCAGATCTACCAGTAAACCAGGTTCATTCTTCCTTCTCCATGGTGGTAAAGAAGTGAAGCAGGTACCATGTAAACTGATTCATCCATTATGCTGTTTACTGTGTCTCCCAGAGTAGCTTGGCTAGGGTTTAGTCTATTATATACCACCTCCCTTGTATAAGGTAATACTTCTGTGCATATCCAGTTTTATAGCTGGGCTGATTTGATAACATACAGTTCGTCTTGGATAATTTGATTCACATAATTACAGAATTTTAGAAGGCTAAACACATACTTTATACCAGAGTCCAGTAACAAGCCAGAAATACTTAACAAAAGAACATGGAGAGCATTGCATCACTCCTAAACTGTAGCTGCCTGATGTGTGATTTCTCTAATTTGAGTTTAGAAGCATCTCTGTCACAAATACTTGAAAAACATCATTGGGGTATGTTAGATTATTAGACCCAAATTATAAAATGTCTTAAGCCAAAACCAGCCTTGTTTTAGACTTATTTGTTATTCAAGATGTGAATCAATACCGGTACCTTTCCTGGTCTGGAGAAGTAAATGGATTGAAGAAAGAAGATGATGTAGACTATATTGCCTCCCAAATCCAAAAAGGCCCACCAAAGCTGTGTGCCCTTCACTAGGTTAGGTGGCATAATTTGTGTCATTGTTTAGAAAGCCTATCTTACCATGAACCCCTAAGAATATCACCAGTATGGTATATCACTGAGCTTTTCAAGCATTTATTTCCCATTCTCAGGAACACATAGAGCTACTCAAACATTTATAGTGCTTGTTACTTGTTCACCATTTTCAATTACCACAGTGTGTTTGATATAAAAAAATTGACATTATTTTCAGGCCATACCCAACTGACTCCCCAGAATCTAAATCTGCATTTTAAAAGGATTCCCAGGTGATTCACAAA
>NW_021907754.1:0-543 GCF_006229205.1 Suricata suricatta | reverse complement strand
AGCCGCGTGGAAGGTGGGGGGCCGCATGGAAGGTGGGGGCCGCGCCGGGGGTGGGGGTGGGGATGCCACTCGCACCTCGCAGAGCCCGCGTCGGGCCATCTGCCGCACTAATTGGATGGCAGTATTAACTGTTCTTCCTTAGTCCCGTGTAATTCGAGACCAGAAAGATGTGACCTGTGATTCAGGAAGGTCCTGTGACTCTTGTCCCTCCTCCTCGGGACAGGAGCTGGGCTCGCGGAGCACCAGCGGTGGAGCAGCGCATGGCCGTTGGGTGCGAGGGAGGCCTGTGTCTCCGCTCGGGCCTTTGTGCCATATTCAGAGTATCGGTAACTCATGGGCACTGGGGGGGGGGGGGGGCGCGTGGTCAGCTGAGCGTCCGACTCTTGATTTCGGCTCCGGTTGTGATCTTAAGGTTCATGGATTTGAGCTCCGAGTCGGGCTCTGTGCTGACGGCGCGGAACCTGCTTGGGGTTCTCTCCCCCCTCTCTCTGCCCCTCCCCTGCCCTCTCTCTCACTAAACTAAAAATGCAGGTAAATCTTTTT
>NW_021907753.1:0-543 GCF_006229205.1 Suricata suricatta | reverse complement strand
TCTGTCTCTCTCTGTATCAAAAATAAATAAAACATTAAAAAAATTAAAAAATATATATACACATACACATATATATATATAATTATATATACATATACATATTCATATGTATTTTTTAAGTTTATTTATTTTGAGAAAGAGAGAGCATGAGGAGGGGCAGAGAGAGGGACAGAGAGAATTCCAAGCAGGCTCTATGATAAGAGTGCAGAGCTCGACGTGGGGCTCAGTCTCACAACCCTGAGATCATGACCTGAGCCAAAACCAAGAGTCAGATACTTGACCAGCTGAGCCACCCAGGTGCTCTTGGTGTCTGACTTATATACGCAGCTGCTTGTTGCTTTTCTAAAATTATTTTTATTGTGATAAACAAAATACATTGCATAAAATTTACCATCTTAACCAATTCTGAGTATAGTTCAGTGTTGTGCAAATATTTCTATAATTTTTTAAGGTAGAAACTGAGGTCATTGATGTGAGACCTTTTTTTTTTTTTAACATAGGTGCTTTAGTGCATTAAAAGTCTAAGTCCTGATTTAACTACAT
>NW_021907752.1:0-543 GCF_006229205.1 Suricata suricatta | reverse complement strand
ACAGTGCCTAGAACACAGTAGGCATCCCATAAATATTTGTTAAATAAATAAACTTAATCCTTTCAATAATACTGAGAGAAATGAATCTACCCCAACTCACTGAGGAACCTAGACCTCAGAACCTAGGTCTAGATCTTTTCACTGTATTATATGGTTTATTGGAAAGTCCTCTTGTCCAACAAATTCAAGTAATTCCAAGAGATTTCTTGAATATAGGTATCTTCCTTTGCCACAGTTTAAGTGATCTCTAAGCAAAAATGTGGTCTACCCTAAGTTAAACTAGCCAACCAAATAACCTAGGTTTTAATAGATATTTTAGAAAGCACCCAACTCACCTTCCCAAACAATGAGGAAGAAAATGAATATTACTTTCTACATTGCCTGCACTTGGGAAGTGCTTTGTAACCATTAATTCCTCACAATATAAGCTCATGGTAGGCTGAGGTCTCAGCCTTGGCCAAAACACTTTCGCTTACTGTGTTAGAACTTTGTAAGTTACTATATTGTGATAAAGAACAGTTTCCTCTTGAAGTGTAAACAATC
>NW_021907751.1:0-543 GCF_006229205.1 Suricata suricatta | reverse complement strand
TACTTAAGATTCGCTTTTTCCTTAACTTAACATTTCAATTATAATATGTCTTGGTGTGGATGTCTTTGGGTTCATCTTAGTTGGATTTCACTTTGGATGGCTGCTTCCTTCCTCAGATTAGGGCATTTTTCAGCCATTATTTTTAAAATAATTTTTCTGTTCCTTTCTCTCTCTCCTTTTATCTTCTAAGATCCCAGTAATATGGATGTTATTCCACTTGATGTTATCCTGTAGGTCACTTAAGGTATCTTCATTTTTAATTTGTTTTTCTTTTTGCTTCTTTAAGTGAGCTTCACTGTTTTTTTCTTCCAGGTTGCTGGTCCATTTTTCTGTTTTGTTCAGTCTGCTGTTGAACATCTGTAGTGTATATTGCTTTCCAGTTATTGTATTCTTTAGTTCTCTGACTTCTGTTTGGTACTTTATCTTTTCTGTGTCTTCATTGAAATTTTCACTCCGTTCATCAATTCTTCCCCTAACTTTGGTGAGCATCTTTATGAGCATTATTTGGAACTCTTCATCAGGTAGAATGTTTCTTTCCATTTC
>NW_021907750.1:0-543 GCF_006229205.1 Suricata suricatta | reverse complement strand
AAAAAAATTTATAGGTGTGGAGCTTAGAAGACAGGTTTGAGTAAGAAATATAGGTTTGGGAGTCATCAGTATATGGAATTTAATTGAAGACACAGGAGTTAATTTTTCAGTAGGAATGTGCAAAATAAAAGGAGAAGAAGGCATAAGACATCTAAAGAACACCAATTAAAAGGACAAGAAGGGGAAGAAGGTCTGGAGAAAGATGCCTTAAATATGGGGAGGAAAAAAACCAATAGGTTTACCAATAGGTTTACCACCAAAGAAGTAAAAGGAAGAGAATATTTCGGAGGGGAGTAGTGACTAGTGTCCATAGTGCTGAAAGATTTGGATAAGCAAATAGAAAATGGACAATTTCTGATTTTTAAAAATGTTAATTAGAAATTGGCAAGAAAGAGCTCCTTGTCCATGTCATCAAAAACAGTGTTAGTGTAATGGTGAAGGTGGGAGGCAGATGACATTAAAAAGATGAGTAAGCAGGAGAGAAGAAAGTAGAGCCAAAGTGGCCAGATCTTCTAGGAAGCTTGGTAGTGATTAGGAAGAAGG
>NW_021907749.1:0-543 GCF_006229205.1 Suricata suricatta | reverse complement strand
TTGCCTAAGAACACACCTGCACATAAAGCATCAACAAAAAAATATCCACCCACCCCTCTCCCACCAAAAAACCCAACCTTTTCCCATCCCCAGCAAAAATTACCTGGTACAAGCAGTGACTTAAAAAATGCTTTCTCAGTAGGAAGCATTTATAAAATGCAGAAATCTGAACAAGCTAAATGCTTGTGCAGATAGATGGGCCTCTCCTCCAAGAGTTCCTTCCTCAAGAGGCAGAACTCTCAATAGTTTAGGAAAGCTCATTTTTAAAAGTATATTTATGCATATTCATGGCTATTTCTTTGAAAGAATATACCCAGCCTCAACTGTGGAAGAAATAAAAGCGGAAGGAGAAGCAAAGGGACACAGCCATAACACAGAGAATAGAGCCTCTCTATGAACATCCAATAGTTTGCAACAACCAAGAAGGAAAACGTGTAACCTCACATAGACCACTGATCTGATCTAGGTGAAGCAATTAATTTTTCATGCATTTGTTACCCAAGGAAAACATACACTTAAATACAGCATTCACATTGTCATTAG
>NW_021907748.1:0-543 GCF_006229205.1 Suricata suricatta | reverse complement strand
TCCTCTTGCTGCCCTATTAGCCCACTCCATGCCGCACCCCTGTGGCACTCTGGGTGTCCTGCAAATCTTGCTATTCTGTGAACTTATCATGCATGTTTACGACGCACGCTATGCCACCACTGTGGGTGATCTTCCCACCAGTTTGCTCGGTACACAGACTCCTTCCTCTGAGCGATTTTCCCCGACCACGCCTCTGTCACATTCCCAACTGAGAATTGAGGAATTACTTTTTCTTAAGTTCATTTATTTTGAGAGACAGCAAGAGAATGCATGCGTCTGAACGCAAGCAGGGGAGGGGCAGAGAGAGGTTCCATGCTGTGTGCCCAGAGCCCGACTCGGGACTCGAACCCACAAACTGAGAGACTGTGACCTGAGCTGAAATCAAGAGCTGGACACTTAACCATCTGAGCCACCCAGGTGCTCCAGGAATTAATTTTTCTTACACCTGTGTTCATGTTGTATTTTACTGAAATTACAAGCATAGCTTTTCATAAACACTTTTTAAATGTTATTACATTTTTTGAGAAAGGGATAGAGTGTGAG
>NW_021907747.1:0-543 GCF_006229205.1 Suricata suricatta | reverse complement strand
TAGCATAATGTTTTTAAGGTTCTTCCACCTTGTAGAATGTATCGTTATTTCGTTTTTTAAAAGTTTACTTATTTATTTTGAGATAGAGGTTGGGGGAGGCAGAGAGAGAGAGAAAGAGAGAATCCCAAGCAGGCTCTGCGGTGTCAGTGCAGACCCCCCACGCGGGGCTCCAACTCACAAAACATGAGATCGTGATCTGAACCAAAATCAAGTTGGACCCTTAACTGACTGAGCCACCCAGGCACCCCAAGCACTTCATGTTTTTAGTTGCCATTGAACATTACGTCGCATGGATATGCCACATTTTGTTGACCCATTCATCAGTTGATGGCTATCGGAATTGTTTACACTTTTTGACCATCGTGAATAATGCTGCTATGAACAATTCTTGTACGGGATTTTGTGTAGACAAATATTTCCATTGCTTTTGGGTCTATACCTAGGAGTGGAATTCCTGGGTCTATGGTAACACCATATTTAGCTCTTCAAAGAACCGTCAAACTATTTTCCAAAGTGGCCACACCGTTTTACATTCCTCCTAGC
>NW_021907746.1:0-543 GCF_006229205.1 Suricata suricatta | reverse complement strand
GGGCGCGCACAGCTGGGGCCTGGGGAGCACGGGGTTAAAGGTAGGAATTCCACTTCTAGGAAAGCCTCCTGCCGCGGCGCCGCCACAAGTGCGCAGAGCGTGCCAGTGTAATATTAAAGCGAGTAATTATTAAGGGTTCGCTCTGTACCAGGCAGTGGACAGCGCAATTTAAGGGAATTAGTTCATGGCGTCCCCAGAGCAACCCTCAATCTATTATTACCCCCTGACTTAATGATGAGGAAATTAATTTGCCTAAGGCCTCAATGAGTCAGTTATAAGAAGAATCACAATTGTATCCTGACGAGGGCCCTGTGAGGTAGGGCTTCCCTTTATCTGCCTGTGTACGTGCAGGCGGTGGTTGGTTCCAGAACCTGGACTTTCAGGGAGAGCCTGCTGAGGTCCTAAGCCCTTGCTCTGAGCAGCCAGGCTGGACTCCCTTCCAGTACCTGGGCAAAGGTGGTTCAATGAGCTTCACTTGTGGCTGCAAAACCATTGGAAACAACCCCCCTGTCCGTTGTTAAGAGAGCGTCTAATTAAAATACG
>NW_021907745.1:0-543 GCF_006229205.1 Suricata suricatta | reverse complement strand
CTTAGGGGAAAAGGTATCTCAGAATGAATTAGCAACTTTAGATGTCACCAGGATCATGTTTGTTCCCTCTAGGCTTGTTCCTGGAATCTCTTCCGGGTTCTTTCTCTTGAGTCTGAAAGGTGGTCTTCTTAGGCATCTTGATCAAAACACATATATCTTTGAGATAAATGTTCAGAGGCTAGAATCAGTCAGGCAGGTAGAAAAGAAGGTCTTTTGAAGAAATCTGCGTTGATGATGGTGACAGAGCATTTTGCATGTGTTGAGACCAAGTGACTCTGTAGGGGGCAGTGTGTCTATGGACTTGAAGAGAAATTAAGGTTCCAGAATCAATATTTAGAAATTTAAACTCTAGTTAGGGGTGATATGCATGTCAAAATAATGGAAGGCCTAGGATTAGTTGCAGTTTTGAAAGGCAAAATAAGACCTAAAAAAAAAAGACAAAATAAGAAATAGCAGTTGAGGTGAGGTAAGGAACCATTGTGCCTGGCTCTTTGGAAACGTTTCCAGCCATAATCCTGCTGTCATGGTCAATACTGAGGAGAC
>NW_021907744.1:0-1303 GCF_006229205.1 Suricata suricatta | reverse complement strand
TATCATACATTGAACTTAATCATTTTTTATTATTTTGTTATCTCGTTGAACTGTATATACATTTCTTTTTCCCCAACTAAATTCAAAGCTCATTGAGGGCAGCGTTTATATCTTCTATTTGCATAAAGAGACACTAACAATCACAAGACAGCAAGATCTTCTAAATGCTTGCTATCTTGAATATTTTTGAAATCTTTCTTGGGGAAAGATAATAAGATATTTGACATTTTTACATTAAGATATGTTTCACCGATTTCCAAAGGAATTAGTCATCAATAATGTCCATATATATGTGTCTATTTAATTTTTATAAGTAAATAAGAAAGAATTTTTGATAGGAAAATACCAAAATCTCACTCAAAGTCTTAAAAAAAATACCTCATAGTACAAATTTCTTTTGGTTTGAATGTTCATGAAATATATCAAATTCTCAAGTGCATTTCAACCAAAATCTTCAGGCTTTTGATGCCATCTTGTGACAAATGTCGGTATTGCAGATCTCTCTTAAAAGTGAAAGGTAAATTATAAAACCACAATATGATGTTCAAATAAAGTTTGAATCTCAACTTTCGTTTTATTTTAAATAGATAACTATTCATCTAATAGTAGTAGCAAAAGCTACCTGATTTCACAATGAACTCATCTGGAATAAGTCAGAATACTGAGGATTAATATCCTTTGTGCCTGCTAACTGACAATAAAACAGAGTTTGTGAGACAGACAACTATTCAATCACAATCATCTGCAGAAACAACCTATTGCTGCTTCATTATTTGTCACTAGGTAAGTAGTTACTTAAGTTCTTCCGGAGCACAGATTCTTGAAGACGGTCTCTGGGGGACACAACAGCATTGGTACCAACAGGCCCCATTTCAGACCTCCTGAATAAAAACTCTGGGACAGGACCCAGAAATCTGTAACTTTTTGGCCAATCCTACAGGAGATTCTGATGCCTGATAAAGTCAGAGACCCACTGGTCGAGGCAGAGATTCCCAGCTGGACATGAGGAGGGAGCACACTTTTGCTCCTCGGTGACTATGCAAGGCCAGGAGCAGCCTTGCAAGCTACCTCAGGGGGAATGTTCATCACTCAGATGGGGACAGCAACATTTCTGTGTAGCCCAAAACTAGACAAAGACCAGGAAGAACTGTGGGATTCGTTGTCCTCATCTGTTAACACCCAGTGGATACTGAGAGAAAATAAAGGAGCGTAACGCAGGAGGGTTTTTCCCTTAGAATGCTGCATTTCTCATTCTCCCTTGTAGTTATGGATGGTCACGGCCATATGACTACGTTCTGGCCAT
>NW_021907743.1:0-543 GCF_006229205.1 Suricata suricatta | reverse complement strand
CCCAGCCACTGGGAGTCCTGACTGTGACAGAGGAGAGGTAGGGGCTTGAAAACAATTGCAAGATCTTCGCAGACTGAGGTTGGACCTGCAGTGCCCAAGATGCAATCCCAGTAGTGGCTTTACTCGTCTACAGAAGCAACCCTCAGGGGTTGCACTCTGACCAGGAAGCTTGCTGAGATGGAGATTCGCTTGGTCCAGATCCTCACAGGAGAATTTCTGCTGGCCCTTGAATCTGCTTTGTCCACACCCAGGCAAGGAGCTGAATCACAGCCCCCACCTGCTATAGAGAGTGCCTTCTAGCCCCATTTGACTGGAATGTCTGGCTACACCTAGAATCTTAAGACCCATTGGTGCTTGAGCTGAGAGGTGGGCAGGCTCAGCTGATTGCCTGCAGAATGAATTCAGGACTGGGCATGCAGTCTTCCTGTGCATAGCAGGGGGAATCCTTCATAGCTAAGGCTGAGGGTAACTCCTAACTGGAGAGCCGGTTGTGGAAATTAAGAGGGGGCTCCAACCACACAAGAGGGGCTACAAAAAGTTCCT
>NW_021907742.1:0-543 GCF_006229205.1 Suricata suricatta | reverse complement strand
ATTATGATTCCAGAGTTCAAGCTATATTACAAAGCTATAATCATCAAGAAAGCATGGTACTGGCACAAAAACAGACACATAGATCAATGGAACAGAATAGAAATCCAGAAATGGACTCGCAACTATATGGTCAACTAATCTTTGACAAAGCAGGAAAGAAGGTCCATTGGATATCTACTGGAAAAAAGACAGTCTCTTCAACAAATGGTACTGAGAAAATTGGATGGTGACATGCAGAAAAATGAACCTGGACCACTTTCTTACACCATACACAAAAATAAATACAAAATGGATGAAAGACCTAAATGTGGGACAGGAAACCAAAATCCTAGAGGAGAACACAGGCAGCAACCTCTTTGGCCTAGGCTGCAGCAACTTCTTACTAGACACATCCCCGAAGGCAAGGGAAACCAAAGCAAACATGAACTATTGGGACTTCATCAATATAAAAAGCTTTTGCACAGCAAAGGAAACAAACAACAAAACTAAAAGACAGCCTACAGAATGGAAGAAGATATTTGCAAATGACATATATGATAAAGG
>NW_021907741.1:0-543 GCF_006229205.1 Suricata suricatta | reverse complement strand
GTTCATGGGTTTGAGCCCCACGTCAGGCTCTGAGCTGACAGCTCAGACTCTGGAGCCTGCTTCTGATTCTGTGTCTCCCTCTCTCTCTGACTCTACCCCGCTCACACTCTGTGTGTCTCTCTCTCAAAAATAAATAAACGTTAAATTTTTTTTTTAATTTGAAAAACAAGTGATGAAAATGTGACATTAGAATTTGGGAAATATAGCTAAAACAATTATCCGTGGAAAAAATTATTACTTGAGATACCAAAAATGATGAAAAAAATGAATATATTAAATTCCTACTTCAGTATCTAGAAAAATAATAACTGAAAGTTCAAATGTGAAATAAAGACAAAAGCAGAAGTTAGCAAGTTAGAAAATGAATAAAAAAATAGAAAAACAAGAAAATATAAAAACCATTCACTAAACTAAAGGAACAAAAACCCCAATACAAAAATTTAGCAATCACAAAGAAACATAATTATCAAAAGAGTTAATTCATACCATATCTTTCTTACTCATTGGTCTATTATGGACACTTAGGTTTCTTCCATATCTTGG
>NW_021907740.1:0-543 GCF_006229205.1 Suricata suricatta | reverse complement strand
AGAGGGAGCATTCGAAAGTGCCCATGGACTTGATAGGGTTTGGCGGGCCCAAGTACCAATGACTTCTAAAGCTGTTGTAAAATAGTCCTTTCAGACCACAAATAATTGCATATTGTTATGCAACTAGAGCAACTTGTAAAAAATGCAAACAATTGGCAGGCAGAATGAATACCCAGAAATACTTTGTTTGTAATGAAACATGTCAAGCACAATAATATGTAACACAGTTTACATATTCGTACGTTCTCATAAGGTCACTGTTATCTATGTTAAGCTGGAGCATGTTAATGCAGCCCACCTGTTTTCCAGCTGAAATTAACTCTCTCTGTTTTTGCTTCGCTGATTCTTTCCCTCTGAACAGTACAAAATAGACCAGTGTCCCCTGGCCATAGCTTCTCTCCTACCATGTAGCATGGAATCTAAGTATGTTCCCATGTGTCTGTCTTGGGTTTCTGAGCTCTTTAAACTCTCCAACAAAAGGTACACCCAAGTGTGTGGTGTACCAGTTCTCAATCATTCTTGTCCCCATTTGTCCTTAAACTG
>NW_021907739.1:0-543 GCF_006229205.1 Suricata suricatta | reverse complement strand
ATATATATGTTTTTTCTTTTTTCCATTTTGTTTTTTTAAAGTAAACTCTACATCCAACATGGGGCTCAAACTCACAGCCCGAGATGAAGAGTCGCACACTCCACCGAGCCAGCCAGGCGCCCCTGTGTATATATATTTAATACTGAGGAAAATAGGAAGCTGACAATAGAATTTAAATTGTGAATCCGATTTCATGAAGAGCAGTTGAGCTTAGAATAACGTTTGTGGAGACCAGACATTGAAACTGCTTCCCAGCGTTCCCAGTGACACACTTTTCACAGTCCCAGAAGCGAAGCGACCTCTCCCGACTGTCTGCTGTCAACGTTGTCATTCTCGGCTGTGCTTTCCAGCCACATCTTGCCAAATCAGAAGGCTTTCGTTTTCCTTTCCAACTGTGACCTATAACCTTTTATATAAAGGATTATAACCCACCCACTCGTAAACAGCCCCTGGCAGAGGGTCAAAGCAGGAATTCTTGGGGGAGGTGGAGGGGCGGCAGCAGACTGCCTCAGCCCGTCTCTCCTTCCGCATTCAAGTAAGTGC
>NW_021907738.1:0-543 GCF_006229205.1 Suricata suricatta | reverse complement strand
GTGGAAAGACTCCAAGCAGTCGATCACATTAACATGGATGATATGGGCTGTAGAAGAGTGGGGCTATGAAATAATGCAGGATGATGGTTTAAATACGTAAAATAAAGCAGAACTTGCAAAAAGTGATGAAAAACAATAAGAACATTGCCCAGTTGCTCAGCAGAATACTTAGCACATAAAGCTGACTCAGGGCTTAGGAAACACAAGCACACACATACTCCCAAACACCCAGACATACAATCTCCCTTGAAGATCATTTTGATAACAACTATTTAGTGTCTTCCCCGTTTTCCCTGACAACCAAGAAGCCAAAAGTCAAATTTGAATTCAAATCATGAAAATTATTTTAATTCTTTTAGTAAGCATGCTTTATGTCCACTTTTTGCCTTGAAACAGATTTTGTTTGTGTTTTTAATAGTTATCCCTGTTTTTAATGTTTTTTTTTAAACATTTAGCCATATTTATTTTTTGAGAGAGAGAAAGACAGATACAGAGCTCGATTTGGGGAGGGGCACACAGAGAGAAGGAGCCCAGTGCAGGGCT
>NW_021907737.1:0-543 GCF_006229205.1 Suricata suricatta | reverse complement strand
TGATGATCTAATGGTTCATGAGTTAGAGTCCCACGTTGGGCTCTGTGCTGACACAGTGCGAAGCCTGCTTGGGATTCTCTCTCTCCCTCTCTCTTTGCCCTTCCCCAGCTCACTCTCTCTCTCAAAATAAATCCATAAACTTAAAAAAAATATGTGTTTGGAGGGGAAGAGCGTCATTTTAGAGTTGGGCGGCCAACCTGGGTGTCTCTGCAGCAGATCCCAGGCTCTGCCTTCCCTCCTTCCCTCCACAGCTCAGCTTCGGAGGCTGGGCCGGCCCTCTTCTCCCGTGGAGATGGCTTCGCCTTCATCCCTGGGCCTCCCAGCCTTAGGTCCTGGAGGTGGGCTTCTTGAACATTTATCAGTGGTGACAGCAGAGTGTAGAGGTTCAGGAGGGTCCCTAAGCTATACAGCACTGCTTCTGCTTCCCTCTGGTAAGTGTGACTTGATATGCCCTCCGTGGTCAGAGTCAACCCCTTCATCCACTGTAGTGATTTGCTTTTGCCTGTTCTCATAGAGGCACAAGGAACCTTAATGGCCAAGAGG
>NW_021907736.1:0-543 GCF_006229205.1 Suricata suricatta | reverse complement strand
GCTCAACGCTAAGCCCAGAACTTGAAGACTCTGAGTTCTTTCCTCTATGCTCCCCTCAGTTTGGGAGTTGGAGGGTGAAGATGTTGGGGGGAGGTAGTTGCTCGGAGCAGTCAGTTCTCCATCTTTTAGTAATCTCAGGATGGGATGGAGGTATCACCCCTTTATTTATAACTCCCTTTAGAAAATGTGTCCTTTTTGCTCCTTGCTTGGGAGGTTAAGACCGAAGGGGAGTGAGCACTGTTACTCATGGGTGCCTTAGTGACAACAGTCCAAGGGCACGATGGCCTTGAAGTCAGGTTGAAGTGGGTGGGGCTGTGTGTGAGGGGCAGGTGATGGCGGAGCAGCAACAACTTTTTCTTTTCTTTGCTTAAAATTTTTTTAATGTTTTATTGATTTTTAAGAGAGAGAGAAGAGAGAGCATGAGTAGGGGAGGGTCAGAGAGAGAGGGAGACACAGAATTCGAAGACAGGCTCCAGGCTCTTAGCTGTCAGCACAGAGTCCGACGCGGGGCTCGAACCCACAAACCGTGAGATCATGACCTGA
>NW_021907735.1:0-543 GCF_006229205.1 Suricata suricatta | reverse complement strand
CCTGGGCCCCTCATTGGACCTGACATTGACATGGTCGTCTTTGTAAACTGGAGGGAAATGCCTCTGTGGTACCGTCGGAATTAACGCATATTCTGTATCTGACTTGACCTCCCAGTGGCGTTGGCCTTGCCCTCTGCAAGCGGCTGCTGGATGAAGACCATGAGCTGCACCTGTGTCTGGCGTGCAGGAACAGGAGCAAAGCGGAAGCGGTCCGTGCCGCCCTGCTGGCCTCTCACCCCGCCGCCGAGGTCAGCATCGTGCAGGTGGATGTCAGCGACCTGCGGTCAGTGTTCCGGGCCGCCAGGGAGCTCAAGCTAAGGTATGCCTCTTGTTGATGGGTTTTCTCTTATGCGATTGTGCAGCACAGCAGTGAACAGAATACGGAAGGGTAGGAAAACCTAAAAAGAGACAGGTGCAGTGTAAGAAGTGATTATGCTGGGGAGATCTGTATGGGGTGACCGAGGGTCTCAGCAGCACGCCATTCTCAGTCCTAATCACGATTGTCTCTGGGGATTAACTCATGAGGACACCTTGATGAGTGGT
>NW_021907734.1:0-543 GCF_006229205.1 Suricata suricatta | reverse complement strand
AATTTTAAAACTTCTATTAATTAAATTTTGTATTCAGAAAATATACATTTCTAAAATTTTCTCTAAAAAGGAAAATAGGTAATTTATTTTATAACAATGGGAAAAATAATCAAGATGTATTCCCTTTCATCATTCTTCCAAAAGCTCCAAGTCCAGTTGGAAAGTTTTACCAGATATTTCAAGGGACATTTTTCCAATGCTGCTTCATCTGCTGCAGAGTATTTAAAAGGAATAAAAGCTTTTAAATTATCCTTTTAACAATATATTATTGGCTTTACAACTCCTCAAAGTTACGAAAAGTATCTCCCTAGACACAAAAATTACAAACCATTATTACCACCATTCTATATAAAGCATGAGCAAACTCAATATATTAAGTGAATAATTGTACATACACACACACACACACACACACACACACACACACACACATGTCCCTCTCTTTAAAAGCAAACACGGTCCCAAAGTGATGAAGGCAGTTAATATAAAATAAACAGGGGAAATATTTGAAACACATAACATAACTAATTATATACCCTGATA
>NW_021907733.1:0-1303 GCF_006229205.1 Suricata suricatta | reverse complement strand
GCTCCCAAATAAAGTGGGCCCAAGAGGAAAACAAAATTATAAAGGCTGTGGCATTTAGGAGACAAATGGCAGTAACTAAAGGAGCAATTAAGGAGGTACTACTTTTCTAATAATCTCAACCAATTAATAAAAGGACTTTCAGAAGACCTAGGTACCTGTTTATTATAAGATCACATACGACCATCTCTTCTGGTAGAGACAAACCACTAATTATAATTACTTTCATTCCTCAGCTACAGTATTTAACAAAAATACAAAGATCCAGGTATGTCTGTACTATAGAATTTCCTATTCCTAGAGACGTATGGAGTGTGTTGGTGTGAAGAGTGCAGTGAAGGACACTCAAGGAAATTATACTTTGTGTTCTGTCTGGGGACAGACACATGAAGATTTCACAAATGAGACTCTGTTGACTTCTCAAAGAGAAGACTAAACAGAATACAGGAGTCGGTGTGTCTCCTGTCTTCTTGAGCTGTCTGTGCAGGCTGGTATGGGGCGCTAGAATAAATCTACATCGAGGCAAGTATGTAACTCTCTGAATCTACTCTTAGAACTAAAAAATGACCTTTTGGGCGATTTCCTGTCTTTATTCTTGCCACTGGTATAAACCAGGGAGAGGTAAACTTTTCCTATAAAGGGTCAAAAAGTAAATATGTCTGAGGCTTTGCTAGCCACACAGGGTCTCTATTCTTGGCTCACAGGCTGTGCAAACACAAGACTGCAGGTCATATTTTACCTAGAGGCTAACCTCCAGTATAGACACCTTTAAGAGTGGTACCTTTACGATCATTCAATGCCAATCATGCTTTTTGAGAACAGAGGCAGAGTGGGGCAGCAGGAAGGAGTATAAAGAACAGTTTGGGGATATCACTAGTATTCACTAGCTCACTGCTGTGAGCAGCCATTTTTGATGGCCTAAGAGACACTAACATTACTATAGAAAAGAATCAGAGGAGCCCATTCTCTATTAATCCCACAGAAACGTTCTTTAAACTGGAAAGCACTTTTTAAAAGTTTCTTCTTATTATAAAAATAATTTAAAATATAGCATAAAAAGTAAAAGTGCTGGATTATTTCAGCTCCAAATTCTTTACCAATTAAGAAACTATGACTTAAAAAAAAACTTTTTAAGGTTTTAAATAAAGCAGTTGAGAAACTCTGGTGGGTTCAAGTGCACATGATGAACTGCATACTGTAAGGATGACTTTCAGTACCAAGACACTAAATCCTGAAGTTTCCAAGAAATCAACCTGAGCTTAAGTGAAAGATGAATTTAAAAAGAAGCTGCAACTATTTATTTTTT
>NW_021907732.1:0-543 GCF_006229205.1 Suricata suricatta | reverse complement strand
GGACATGACAGGGACTGCCTTCCACCACCTCTAAGTCCCGCTGCTGTCCCCGAAGGTGTGTGTGCTTGCACGCTGTCACACTCCGTACAGGGGAGCTGCTCCTCGCTGCCGCCCCCCAGGAGCAGACGAGTGAAGCAATAACTTCAAACTTGTGCTTACCTCCAGCTCGGTTGGCAAGGGTAATGTATTCTCCGGGGAGGGGCAGCAGCTACAATGCCTGCGGGGGGACAGCAGTGTGTGTGCAGAGCCGGCCCAGCTGCACGGGGCCACATCCGCGGCTTGGCCTGGCCTCCCCGCTCGTTGGGTTGAGTTGGTTATGAATAGAGGGTCCTTGAAAGGGAAAAGTAAAGTGACACCTCCGGGGACAGCCTTTGCGGGCGCCTCGTGGCGGATGCGCGTCTCCATGGTGACCAAGGTCGGCTCCTGAAAGCCACAGAGACCGCCGCTGCGCGCTCGTGATTAGAAGAGGCACCCGCTGCCAAGGGCAGAGACGGCGCAAACTCTCTGTGGGCGCCCCGCTCCCTCCAGAGCCCAGGTCCGTGC
>NW_021907731.1:0-543 GCF_006229205.1 Suricata suricatta | reverse complement strand
GAACTCACGAACTGTGGGATCATGACCTGGGCTGAAATCAAGAGGCAGATGCTTAACCAACTAAGCCCAGTTTCCTCATTTTTAAATATGTACATACACACATACAATTTTAGGCTCACAAAAAGCTTCAAAACCAGTACAGAAAGATCAGATGTGTCTATCACCAGGTTTCTCCCAATGGTGACCTTTTACATAGGCAGAGAACATTACCAAAACGAGGCAACTGACATTGGTATATTACCATGAGCCTGTTTCCAGTTCTTACTTGGGCTTACCAACTTTTCATGCAGTCACTTTTAAAATAACTTTGTGTATAATTCTAAAGCATTTTATTATATGTTTAGATTTTAATAAGTTACCACAATCAGGAAATAAAACTTTCTATCACCATGAAGACATTTCCATATCCTATACTTTTATAGTCACACCCTTCTTTTCCTTCCCCAACCTCTGGTAACCACTAAAAAGTTCTCCAGATGTATAATTTTTTATTTTGAGGATGGATGAAATCATACAGTGTGTAACATTTTGAGATGAACTTTT
>NW_021907730.1:0-543 GCF_006229205.1 Suricata suricatta | reverse complement strand
AGCTCTACCTGAGGATCAATGGACAGGACCAGTGTGAAGACGTGTATCCCTGAGCCTAAACAATAGGAGTCCCTCAGGGAAAAGGCTGACCCAGGCCCATCAAGGTTACATACACACTCCTCTTGTTTGGGGAGGCTTTCCCTTGAGGAGAGTATAATGGCATGGCCTCTGGTGGAAGGGCCTCATTTATAACTTGCAGATTCCTTATGTGATACATTGGCCTGAAGAATCCAAACTTAGAATTTTAAGCATTTTTAAAGCAAGTAGATGGTGTGCATTCTGAGTCGAATGTCTAGTAAGCAAAGCAGCCGACAGTTTAAAAAAACAGAACAATTGGGGCACCTGGGTGGCTCTGTCCGTTAAGCATCCAACTCTTGATTTTGGTTCAGGTCATGATCTCACGGTACATGGGATTGAACCCCATGCCAGGCTCTGTGCTGACAGTGTGGAACCTGCTTGGGATTCTCTCTCTCTCTCTCTCTCTCTCTCTCTCTCTCTCTCTCTCCCTCCCTCTCCCTCTCCCTCTCCCTCTCCCTCTCCCTC
>NW_021907729.1:0-543 GCF_006229205.1 Suricata suricatta | reverse complement strand
GGCACCACCCAGAGTCCACGGTTAATAGTCAAGTCACACTTGATGTTGTTCATTCTCTGGATTTGGACACATGCACCGTGACGCGTGTGCACCAGTATAGTGTCATGCAGAACCACTTCCTGCCCTCTAAACCCCTGTTCATCCCTCCCTCCGCATCGTCCATGCCCAGAAGCCACTGACCGGTTCACTGTCTCCGTAATTTTGACTTCTCCAGAATGTACCATTGGAACCATATGGTATGTAGCCTTTCCATTTTGGCTGTTTTCACTAAGTAGTATGCATGTAGGATTCCTCCATCCCTTATCATGGCTTGATGGCCCCCTTCTTTTTGCACTAAGGAATACTCCATGTCTGGATGGACCACCGTTCATTTGTCGTCATGGACTGAGGGGCCTCTTGGTTTGGCTGCTTCCAGCTTTGGCAGTTATGGACAAAGCTGCTGTAAAGGTCCACGGGCAGGTTTTGTGTGTGAACATGGAACGCGGTTGCTGGCTTGTAGGAAAGGATGTGCTCAGTTCTGTAAGAAACCGCCCGACTGTCCCC
>NW_021907728.1:0-543 GCF_006229205.1 Suricata suricatta | reverse complement strand
CACAGCCTAATCCAGGGCAAAACTCTAACTCTCTTCGATGCTATGAAGGTTGGGAGAGGTGAGGAAGCTGCAGAAGAAGTCTGAGGCCAGCAGGGGTTTGTTGGTGAGGATTAAGGAAAGAAGCCGTCTCCATAACATGAAAGTTCAAGGTGAACCGTCCAGTGCTGATGCAGAAGCTGCAGCCAGTTCTCCAGGAGATCGAGCTGACATCACTCAGGAAGGTGGCTACACTAGGTAACATTTTCAGTGTAGACCAAAGAACCTTCTGTTGTAAGGAAAGACCACATAGAGCTTTCACCGCCAGAGAGAAGTCAGTGCCTGGCTTCAGGGCCTCAAAGGACAGAGTGACTCCCTTGTGAGGGGCTCAGGCAGCTGGTGACCCGAGGCGGAAGCCAGCACCCGCGCACCATCCGGAAAACCCTAGGGCCCTTCAGCATCCTGCTAAGTCTCCTCTGCCTGTGCTCCGCGAGGAGAGCACCACAGCCCGAGGACACACCTCTGTTGACATCGTGGTGACTGACTACGGTGAACCCACCGCCGACA
>NW_021907727.1:0-543 GCF_006229205.1 Suricata suricatta | reverse complement strand
TGCTTGATGGGCAATGAGTGCAAGGACATTTCCTGCATGAGCTCTGCCATTGGCTCTTCTGTGTTCATCCCGTCAGACCTGAACACCCGAGCTTTCACAAGAACTCCAAAGTACTTTTTTGTTGTGGAGAAGGGGGATTTAAAGACTTTATTGTCACTGCAGGAAACCCCTCAACCATTGCTGCACGATAATACCTTAACCTGTGTTCCTAAATGCTAACCTCCCAGAAACCCAAGTCAAAGTGGCAAAATATAAAAAAATTATGTATGCACTTAAAAGACTTTTTAAAAAATGTTTATTTATATGAGAGAGAGCAAGGCAGAGCATGAGCAGGGGTCAGAGAAAGAGAGGGAGACACAGAATTGGAAGGAGCTGTCATCACAGAGCCCAATGTGAGACTCGAACTCACGGACCAGAAGATCACGACCTGAGCTAAAGTCAGACACTTAACCTACTGAGCCACCCAGGTGCCCCTGGATACACTTTGTATATGCACTATATATAAAGGAACTGACTTATTTTCAGTAATCATAAGGCAAAAAA
>NW_021907726.1:0-543 GCF_006229205.1 Suricata suricatta | reverse complement strand
GTTTTCCTCCTCCTATTGATCTGATCCAGTTCATTGTTGCTAGAAGAGACATTTGGTATGAACTTAAATATTTTAAAATTTGTTTATTTGTTCTGTGACATGGTATATAACTATACTGGAGAATGTTCCCTGTACACTTGAGAATTTGTGTTCTGTTCCTCTGATGAATGTTCTGTATTTGTATGTTAGGTCTATTTGGTCTCAAGTATGGTTCATGTTCGGTGTTTCCTATTGATTTTGCCTGAGTGATCTATCCATTGTTGAAAATAGGGTCTTAAATTTTACTATTTACTATTAAACAGTAAAATTGTCTACTTCTCTCTTCATATGTTAGTATTTGCATAATTTAGGTGTTCTGATGTTCTATACATATCTATATGATTGTTATAGCCTCATAATAAATAAATCCCTGTATCATTACGTAATGACCTTTCTCTTATCTCTTGTTATACATTTGGACTTGAGGTTTATTTCATCTTATGTAAGTATAGCTACCACTGCTCTTTTTTGGTTTCCATTTGCATGGAGTATCTTTTTCCATAC
>NW_021907725.1:0-543 GCF_006229205.1 Suricata suricatta | reverse complement strand
TATTAGCTCTTTTCCCAATAGAGGTCCCTCATCTAATTTATTGTTGGAATCAATGCCTTAGAAAAGAAGGCAATCTTTCATTTGCACCCACAGAAGAATCCTAGAAGACATTGTGTTAGGTTAATTGAGCCACACAGAGAAAAATATATAGTGTATGAACTTGATGACATTTTGGGATGATGCGGGGTTTCTGGGGTCCAGAGCTGACGACCGAAAAGAATTCTTAAGGGCATCTGATTTTATTAAAGCATGGAGACAAGACCCGTGGGCAGAAAGAGGTGCACTGGGGTAGTTCGGCAGGGACCGGGATGACTCTTTTATGCAGTCCAGGAAGATAGAGTCTAGAGGGAGTTTCCAGAGAGACTTTCCCAGGTTACAGACTTACTGGAGACCTAGGTCTTCTCAAGTTAAGGCTGTTTTTCCGTCCAGCAAAGCAGTAACATTGAGACAGTAGGGCGTTCCTGGACTTTAGGCTATGATGAGATTGCCTTGTTCTGGTAAGCTGCTGGGGACTCTTCTCTGTTTACACGTTAGTTTGTTTCT
>NW_021907724.1:0-543 GCF_006229205.1 Suricata suricatta | reverse complement strand
TGCTTGATGGGCAATGAGTGCAAGGACATTTCCTGCATGAGCTCTGCCATTGGCTCTTCTGTGTTCATCCCGTCAGACCTGAACACCCGAGCTTTCACAAGAACTCCAAAGTACTTTTTTGTTGTGGAGAAGGGGGATTTAAAGACTTTATTGTCACTGCAGGAAACCCCTCAACCATTGCTGCATGATAATACCTTAACCTGTGTTCCTAAATGCTAACCTCCCAGAAACCCAAGTCAAAGTGGCAAAATATAAAAAAATCATGTATGCACTTAAAAGACTTTTTAAAAAATGTTTATTTATATGAGAGAGAGCAAGGCAGAGCATGAGCAGGGGTCAGAGAGAGAGAGGGAGACACAGAATTGGAAGGAGCTGTCATCACAGAGCCCAATGTGAGACTCGAACTCACGGACCAGAAGATCACGACCTGAGCTAAAGTCAGACACTTAACCTACTGAGCCACCCAGGTGCCCCTGGATACACTTTGTATATGCACTATATATAAAGGAACTGACTTATTTTCAGTAATCATAAGGCAAAAAA
>NW_021907723.1:0-543 GCF_006229205.1 Suricata suricatta | reverse complement strand
TCCTGATTTTGGTGCTTAGATTTTAGCTTCTAAGTACCATCACCCTAAAGGGAATGATGGATTCTTCGGTAAATGGCTGATTTTAGGTCCCAGTTAGTAATGTGAAGATAAGCCTACGAAAGCTTTTGCTTAAAAGCAAGAAAATGATAGCTTTTGTCAAAAGGACAGAAGAGACAACATGAAAGGGCTAGCTAGCACTGACCCATGATGTGATTATCTGAGCATCAAAAAGAATAATAAATGCAAATAACTAAACACATACTGAATTGACAAATCTCCATAAGTTAATGATGATTGTCAAATAAATGGGAGAAAGCCATATAAATGACAACCAAATAAATCACTGGAAACTACTGGAAGTAATGAGGGCACCTAGAACTTATTCTCTCTCTTTCATACTAACTATATTTCAGGGAACCAAATAGTTTCAGCTGAGAAGTTATTTTCTTTACAGATAAACTCAGGCTAACTTGTTAAAGAAATTATAAAGTTAGAAAATAACCACTTTCCATACCTAATTAATTGATTCAAACAATAACCATC
>NW_021907722.1:0-1303 GCF_006229205.1 Suricata suricatta | reverse complement strand
CAAAGGTGAAGCAGCTGCCATGGTTATAGGCCGTCAAAGAACTTAGAAAACAGGGCGGCTCTGAATACCTCACTCCGCACAGGGAGCAGCTGCCAGTGCGGAGAGGCGCCTTCCCCCCCCCCCCCCCCGTGTCTGCATCTGTGACTCCTTATTTCCTCTCACTGTGTCCCTGATGTTCTGAGCTCCAACCAGCTCCTGCATGCGCCACCCTGCAGCTTCATGCGCCAGTAGGAGCTGCTGCACCAATCGAGGGAAGGAGGCAAACGCTTCTGGCACCTTTCCCTGTCACCCAGGGGCTCTTGCCCGCATTTCCCACCTCGCTCACCTCCGGCAAGAGAGTCTGGACTTGGGAAGGACCCTCTCCTCTTAGAGCTGCCCAGACTCTGTGCTTTTCACTCTCTCTGCTCCACAGCTGTCTGTGCTTCCTAACTATTAGGCTTTGAACTTGGCAGAAATGATGCAGCCACATCTCTGGCTTTTTAGGCTGTGGTTCTCCAGGCTTGCAGGTTTAGGGGGAGTGGGGTTGAAGGTGCCAGAGCAGGAGGCAGGGGTGACGTGGTGCAGAGGAAGCAGTGCCCTGGCTGCATGCGGAGCGAGTCTGCACTTGAGGCTCTGGTTCCTGCCTCCTGCTCCTGCGTCTTCCCAGCGGGTTCTCAGAGCTCTCCTTGGTGCTGGAGAGCTCTCCTTGGTGCTGAAATGCTGCAGTCAGTTCATTTGTTCTCTTCGGCTTGATAACACATCTTGGCAAGAACTCGCTGTGTAGAGATGCTGCTGATTGCTATAGAGACCAACACCCAGACCATGGTCTCTGAGAACACTTCCACACGAACAAGGACTTCTGGAACACTACAGGACAATGACACTGACACTGAATGAGCTGTAGACATGGGCTAGACCTTCCTCGAACCACAAACCACCTCGAACTGGTCTCATTCATAACAGCAGGCTTGGTGGGGCTTGCTATCACCTGAAGCAGCTGAGTCAGGAGAGCATCGGAGCATTATGAGAATGCCTCACCCTTGTTTTATGGGAGTCTTCATTCTGTATTGGGGTGGTTCACTCTGTAGCCCGGGTTGTTTTGCAACCTCCCAGTCAGCAAAGTCACCCCCCCCATTATGCTATATTGCTTTGGATCACAGAGGAAAAAAATAATGAAGTCTTATCATGAGCTGAGCTCTGTTCTTCCCATGAGAGAGGAAGTTGCACCACAGTCACCCCAGGATTGAAGCAGACACCTGGCTTCTTAAACCAGACCCCTGCCAGGCTCCCAGACCAGGCATTTTGCATGAGTAATGGTTGGGGT
>NW_021907721.1:0-543 GCF_006229205.1 Suricata suricatta | reverse complement strand
CTCTTTTCTCTGTGTCTCTAAAAAATAAATATACATTTAAAAAAAGACCAGTCTCTGGGTAAATAGGTTAAGAGATCATCATTAGGATTTCAGACTCTCATCTGGTCTACTATCAATGGGAATGGGATTCTGGAAAGAACATACTTAACAATCAAACCAGCTACCCACTTCCAGTGCATAGAAACAACAACAAAAATACGTGTGAAAATATTCATTTTTATATACTCAAATATATTATTTTTATTGTTGTTCCTTATTGAAAATTATTGATGACGTAACTGTAAATTAGATTCTAGAAAAAGAACTGCTCTGATACATGAAAACCTCTCAAGAAAAGAGATTGAGAGGATTCAGCAAAACATTGAGAATAGGTAAAATCATACTCTCCAATGCGTGTGAGTGAGGTGGAAAGACAGAACCGAGCTGCCCAGGCAGAGAGGGGTCAGTTCATTAATTCTTGACCACGTTCATCTCTACTGTGATTTTGCTTGTGATTTATCTTTGTTTAATGCTAGCAGGTCCCACTTTTCAATATTTATATAA
>NW_021907720.1:0-543 GCF_006229205.1 Suricata suricatta | reverse complement strand
AAAAAACATTAAAAAATTAGAAATAGAAGTACTAGAGAATGCAGTAATCCTACTTCCAAGTACTTATGTGAAGAAAATGAAAACGCTAATTCAGAAAGATGCACACCCTTATGATTACTGCAGCATTATTTACAATAGCCAAGATACAAAGCAACCGAACTGTCAATAGATGAATGGATAAAGAAGATGTGGTTGTATATATCCATGTATATATACATAGATATAGATATAGATATAGATATAGATATATAGTATACGCACACACACTGGAATATTGCTCACCCATAAAAAAAAAGAATGAAATCATACCATTTGTGATAACAGGGAAAGACCTCAAGGGTATTATGCTAAGGGAAATAAGTCAAATAGAGAAAGGCCGATAACATTTGGTCCCACCTACATGTGGCATCTGAAAAACAAAACAAATGAACAGACAACAAGAAGGAAACACTCATAACCATAGGGAACAAATGTGTTTACCTAAGGAGAAGGGGCCGAGGGGTGGGCAAAATGGGTGAAGTGGATTGAGAGGCACAAACTTAC
>NW_021907719.1:0-543 GCF_006229205.1 Suricata suricatta | reverse complement strand
GGAGTCATCTTTTCAAAACCCAAGTCGGATCATGCCTTGGAGGAGAGCACAGGGAAGAGAGACAATATATTGAGTGATCGCCTGGTGGCCGATGCCAGCCTTAGTGGAAACAGGGTCCTGGGGTCCCCTGCTGGAGCCAGAAAGAACATTCTAGAAGCCTCCTCAAACTATCTGGACACTCCCCCCCCCCCCCCCCCCCAGCCTCAGCCGGCATTGCTGGGCTTCCTGGGCCGCCTCTCTCCATCCAGGTGGTGGGATTTCTACCTCAGCCCAAGGCTGCTGGGCTTCCCCACATGTCTCCCATCACCTGAGACTTCATTCATTTTCATGAACTTGAACAGAGTCTGCATATGGAGGCTCCCAGATTTCTGGGCCCAGCCTGAAACCTCTCCTCCAACTATATACTGGGCACACACCCCCTCGATGGTCTAGTACTACCTCACACTCTCCTAGTTGCACTCCTGGCCCTTCCCGACCCCCCCCCCCCCCCCCCCCCCCCCCCCCCCCCCCCCCCCCCCCCCCCCCCCCCCCCCCCCCCCCCCC
>NW_021907718.1:0-543 GCF_006229205.1 Suricata suricatta | reverse complement strand
TGGAAAAAAGACAGCCTCTTTAGCAGGTGGTGCTGGGAGAAGTGGACAGCAACATGCAGAAGAATGAAACTAGACCACTTTCTTACACCATACACAAAAATAAACTCAAAATGGCTGAAGGACCTGAATGTGAGACAGGAAACCATCAAAACTCTCAAGGAGAAAGCAGGAAACAACCTCTTTGACCTCAACTGCAGCATTTTCCTACTGGACACATCCCCAAAAGCAAGGGAATCAAGAACCAAAATGAACTATTAGGACCTCATCAAGAATAAAAGCTTCTGCACTGCAAAGAAAACAATCAAGAAAATTAATAGGCAACTGACAGAATGGGAAAAGATAGTTGCAAATGACATCAGATCAGATTTTGGCTAATATCCAAAATCTATAAGGAGCTCACCAAAATCCACACCCAAAAAATGAATAATCTAGTGAAGAAATGGGCAGAAGACATGAACAGACACTTCTCCAAAGAGGACATCCAGACGGCCAACAGACACATGTAACGATGCTCAACATCACTCATCATCAGGGAAACACAAA
>NW_021907717.1:0-543 GCF_006229205.1 Suricata suricatta | reverse complement strand
TTGGTTGAACATCCAACTCTTGATTTGGGCTCAGGTCATGATTCCAGGGACATGGGATCAAGCCCCCTGTCATGCTCCACACTGAGCATGGAGCCTGCTTAAGATTCTCTCTCTTTCCCTATCTCCCCCTTTCCCCTTCCCCTCACTCTCTCACTCAATAAAAACAATAAAAATAAAAATAATCTACCCTGGAGAAAGGGTAAAAAACTCATTTCCAATAGACAAACTTGTTACTTGCTTTACCCTTCATGATCCTTCAAAATAAGTTCCAAAATAGCTTTTCTCTTTTAAAAGAAAAAGTATTTAAAATAATTCCATTCACTATAGCACCCACAGTAATGTCATCACAAAATCTGCAAGACTTGTTCAAATAAAATTACATTTTGAGGGAAATAAAAGACTCAAATAAATGAAAAGGCTTACCACATTCCTAGATGGAACTGAATATTGCAAATTGTAGGTAAGCTCCAAATTAATTTGAAGGTTGATATATTTGTTCCCTGTGGCTGTATAACAAACTGCCACAAATTTTGGTGGCTTCCA
>NW_021907716.1:0-543 GCF_006229205.1 Suricata suricatta | reverse complement strand
AAGAGCAGCAAGTTCTGGTGTTGAGAGAACTTGCTGCTCTTCTAACCTTGCAGATGGGAGGAGGGAGGTTTCAAGGTGTTTAAAGAAATGTTACTACTGTTGATCAGAGAAATTATTGCTTCAGCTCACTTCAAAGATTTTTGTGGTTTCAAGTCTCACATTTAGGTCTTTAATCCATTTTTATTTTATTTTTGTGTATAGGTTAAGACAGTTATCCAGTTTCATTCTTTTGCATGTAGCTGCTCAGTTTTCCCAATACCATTTGTTGAAGAAACTATCTTTTTCCCATTGCATATTGTTCCCTCCTCTCAAAGATTAATTGGCCATATAGTTGTGGGTTTCTTTTTGGGTTTTCTATTCTGCTCTATTAATATAGGTGTCTATTTTTCTGCCATTACCATACTGTTTTGATTATCATAGGTTTGTAGTATATCTTGATATCTGGGATTATGATAACTCCTGTTTTCTTGTTGTTGTTGTTGTTGTTGTTGTTTAAGATTTCATTGGTCATTCAGTGTCTTTTGTGGTTCCATACAAATTTTA
>NW_021907715.1:0-543 GCF_006229205.1 Suricata suricatta | reverse complement strand
GCAGAATTCTACCTACATGATGTTCAGGTTTTATTTCTTGCCCCCCGCGCCCCTGATCTATCAAATCTCAAGTTCAGTTTATTGTCATGTAATTCAGAAAATAAGCTGGAACTGAATCTATCAAAATTGGTCCAAGAAAACACAGGCTGGCAAGACATACACAGTCCAGTCTTATGCTAGGTAAACTGCAGGATCCAATTTAATATTTCTGAATTAGCAGATTTTTTTTTATCACAGTAAAGATGTACTATTAATGCTGAGAGGAATATAAATTGTTAGACTAAGCCCTGAACTAAAGCATCAAATAGAGCAGTCACATAAATCATTCTTTTACATTTATATACTCTTTGAACAAAACTACTCAGATTTAGCCTATGGGACCATCAATATTCACAATGAATGGTAATATGTTTTGGAGAAGTGCATTTTCCTAGTTAGATTTCCTTGCACTCTTTTTGTCTTTACTGCTCTCCTGTTTTCCCTTTTACACACGTGATGTGGTTGCATGTGTCTCTTATATAACTGTTAAGAAATAAGTCTAAA
>NW_021907714.1:0-543 GCF_006229205.1 Suricata suricatta | reverse complement strand
TTCTGCGTAACCACTTTCTCGAGTTTGGTAAGACGCCATTTTTAAAATGAAATTCCCGCACAATCTTGGAGAAACACCCTCTTGAGGGAATTCGTGGTTCCTCAGGGCAGGGGGGTGCTGCGCCCGCACGGCCGCAGGGACGGCTCCAGACCACCTACCGCGGTGGGTCTGATACACGCTTCGGCCCTTGCTCTCTCCGCGGCCCCCACAGGAGGTGTCCGAAGGGGCGCAGAACCTTGGCCTCCCCAGGGACAGGGCACCCGGCGCAAAGCCACGCCCCCTCACGGAGCAGAGGCGGGAGACTGCTACCCTCCCGCTGACAGTTCGCACACACAGGCCACCAGGAGGGACGCGTGGCAAAGGCCCCTGGGCCCCTGGAGATGTTCTAACCCTCTGACCCTGAGGGTGACTTCAAAGCGCAGGACAGAGATTTTCCACAATGACCAGGAATCTCGTCCCCAGTCGCTACGGGTCCTTTGACAGCCGGCACCCCCCGCAGGGATGTTCACCCCAACGCCTGCTTCCTGGGAGACGCTGCCGGGG
>NW_021907713.1:0-543 GCF_006229205.1 Suricata suricatta | reverse complement strand
AAGTAGACGCTCCTGCAAAACCAGAGGGACATCACACGGCGAGGGATAGGAGACGTGGGACCCCTCCCGGGTCAGGACACATCTGGGCTTTCAGAAGCCATCCCTGCTTGGCGTAGACACGTTTGTGGTTATGAAAAGCCACACCTGAGTCCAGCGTCGCAGAGTAAGGGAGGCCCAGCTGGAGGGCCAGGGACACCCTGGGTCTGAGGGTGCACACCTGAGCCATCAGATGGTCCAGGTCCGAGGACGCACCCCTGAGATACTAGGGAGACAGACGTCAGGGAGACAGCCCAGCTTGGTGTAGCCATAACTGGTATTAGACTCCCAGTGCCAAGGCAGACGCACTGGGAATCTACGGAAACATCAGGTTAGTGTTGATACACGGGAATTCAGACAGCTCAGGTCAGTGTAGACATATAGTAGACTACAATACTGCTTTCTGTATACCCCTCTGGGGACTCAGAAACTCCCCGGGCCAGTGGAGACACTGAAGGCTGGGGTTGGAATCCGGGAGGCGTGCCGGTCAGTTCACAACAAAGCAGA
>NW_021907712.1:0-543 GCF_006229205.1 Suricata suricatta | reverse complement strand
AACAGAGTCCATGCATTTCTGAGATGTTGTGTAACTTTACATTCATGGTGCTGGTTTCTCTGCCTTTCTAGAAGACGGTAGATGTGATAAATGTGTGGTATTTCAGTTCAAGCAATGCCCTACACAGTTGTGTTATGGTGACCCCTATAAGGTGTGCACCTCAGTCACTGGATAGAAAAGATTGTACAAGTCAGGATGAAAACAAACTCAAGAAGATTTTCAAGATGAAGGACTGAGGTTTTCATCAAGAAATTACTTCACAACATATAGAAGATACATGTACAAAAAATAAAACACCTACATGCCATGAAGTGTAGATGTTGGATAAAATTCATCTACCTATAGTCAAAGGGCCCCTGAGGATGGGCTTCTGGCCATGCCTCACCTCACAGCTTCCTCAGGACCTTGCTGATGGTGGTTACACATGAACTGGACATAAACTCACTCTCTTTGTGAGGGGTACTCACAAGTAAGGACTAAAGGTCATCTATGGCATTCGGGTTCTCTAATGGAAAATTTAATCAATATGCTTCTGAAAACAGT
>NW_021907711.1:0-1303 GCF_006229205.1 Suricata suricatta | reverse complement strand
GTCGAAGAGGAAAGGCGTGGGGACCCTTGGAACTCTGAGGTTTTCCTTCAGGAGTGTCACTCAAGGCCCTATCGATCCCTTTCTAAATGTGGCACATCAGCCTTTTATCTTAACCAGTTTGAAGACCCTCCACCAAGTTCTTTTAATAAACAGTGAATTCTTGGGGCATCTGTGTGGCTCAGTTGGTTGATCATCCGACTCTCGATTTTGGCTCAGGTCACGATCCTAGGGCTCCTGGTTTCTGGATTGAGCCTCGTGTCGGACTCTGTGCTAACATCACAGAGCCTGCTTGGGATTCTCTCTCCCTCTTTCCTTGCCCCTCCCCTGCTCTCTCTTTCTTTCTCTAAATAAACTTAAAAAAATAGTGAATTCTTTAAACTAGGGCAGTTTTATTTTCCCTACCGGCCTTGTTAAAGAATACAGCCCCGGCAAGGCCCTGTCTCCTTGGAGTGTAATTGCTGTTAAAAATGGGAATGGGGAGAAATGTGCGTGAAATGTGTGTTTTCTTATTCCTGACAAAGAATAGCTCCATTGTCAGTTCTACACCATTAAATTATCAAGAATTATGGTCAGATTCCAAATGCCTGAACGCGAAGCTTTTTATTATTATTATAGATGTTGAAGCTGTCTCTCTATTTAGAGAAAATGGTAATTATAACATCTTACCGTAAGTAACGTGCGTTTCCTAACTTAGGGGTTCAGGAAATGTAGACAGACCCCCTCTTCCACATCAGACTCCTTGGCATCTCGTCATTACACCTTTTCTGCTGAGACGGGACCTGAGCTGCTGGGGGCGGGGCTGTCCTGCTCGGGGGCGGGGTTGTCCTGCCTGGGGGCGGGGCTTGTCCTGAGTTCTCAGGCACTCCCCTGTTCTTGTTTCCTACACCAGAAACTTCTGTCTCTGTATCTGTTTGTTTCTCTGTCTCTTTCCCCCCTCTATCTCTCTGTCTCTGTCTTGTCTCTTTCTGTCTCCGTACGTCTCTCTAGTCTTTTTCTCCATCTCTCAGTCTCTCTTTTGTCTGTCTGTCCCCCTGTCTTTCTGTCTCTCTCTGTCGGTGTCTCTTTGTGCTCTGTCTCTCTCTGTCTTGTCTCTGTCTCTCTCTCTGTCTATATCTCTCTGTGTCTGTCTCTCTCTGTCTCTCTGTCTTGTCTCTGTCTCTCTGTCTTGTCTCTGTCTCTCTGTGTCTGTCTCTGCCTCCCTGTCTCTGTGTGCCTCTATTTCTGTTTCTGTCTGTCTGTGTCTATCTGTCTATCCCTCTGTCCGTCTGTCTGTCTCTCTCCCCTGTGACGCTCACTGTTCGGG
>NW_021907710.1:0-543 GCF_006229205.1 Suricata suricatta | reverse complement strand
CGGCTCGCACGGCCGTCCTGGAGGGGCGCTGCCCACACGCGCCCCCAGGGAGGGGCCTGGCCGGACCCCTCCCGTCTGGCTCTATGGTTCACGGCTAATGTAACCCTCAAGAAATAAAAGGAAGCCAAAGAGTGTATTTTTTAAAAAGTTTAAAACAAAACCTGGTGCCAAGACTTTCTCTCGCCCGTCCCCGCCTCCCACAAGGCCCAGTCCCCTCCCCTCTTGGCCTTAATCAGACCAGGAGTCGCCCCTCCCCAGGCTCCACCCTGACACCATCCTTGCTGGGGGCGGGCCTGTCTTCGGTTGTGCCGCACCGGCTTCCCACATGGAGCTTGGTCAGCTAAGGCCACGCAAGGAGATTTTTAATCTCTACCCCCCCAGTGTGGGGCTCAAATACACCTCAGAGATGGACAACTCTACCGAGCCAGCCAGATGCCCCCAGCCTAGGAGTTTGGAGAGGCCCACAGCCCAGGGGGGTCAGCACCCGTCCCGGGGCCCAGCCCATGCCCAGAGCTCCTTTTCTGAGCAGAGGATTCCCGAAGC
>NW_021907709.1:0-543 GCF_006229205.1 Suricata suricatta | reverse complement strand
TAACATATAAACAAAGTAATGTCACACAGTAAAGTCAACAGGATATCGTGAGAGTGTGTAGCGATTTTATCCACTGTGGTCCAGGAAGGATGGTGTGGCCATAGGGCTAGAGATTGTGTAGGCCATACAGAGTGTGTTAAAACTTTTATTATTCTCTGTCTGAAAGAAGCCACTGGAAGATTTTTAGGAATGACGAGACAGGATCCTATAAGGTGTTCACTTAGCAGAGTACCTGGTACTTACAGATTAATAATTACTAAATGTTAGGGTTTGTAATTTTTTATTTTAATTAACAATATACCAAGAGAGAGTTTTTCCCCACATGATACCCATCCAAACAAGAAGGCTAATGCACAATAAGAATTGCTTCTTGGTTTTACATTACATTTTTGCATTGAAAGAATCAAGTGAGTCACATTTTGATACCCAAGTTGGCTAATATTCTTTACTGTGACATACAAAAAAATCAGGAACAACTAATAAATAAGTTAACACACTTCAGGAACTATTAAAGAAATTCATCATTAAAGGTAAAATGTCATC
>NW_021907708.1:0-543 GCF_006229205.1 Suricata suricatta | reverse complement strand
CCACAAGCGAAAAGTCATTTGACAACAGAAGAAAAGTAGACCAACAAGCAGGGATGAGAGACAGGCAGAACTAAACTGATGGTTTTCATTTTATTTATTGATAGAAATGACTTCTATTTCTTTCTTCAGTTCCATAAGCTACTCATAGTGTTGAGAAATGCAGTCTCATGCATGTCATTTATCAACTCCAAATCACCCCAGTAAGAATGGGCCTTGGTCCTAGAACACTTCCCTTCCAAGAGGTAGAGAGTCCCCATAGCCAGTCCTGGATTTATCACTTCCTATGGGAATAACTTCCACTGTTTGAGACTGAATGTGTATTCCTTTGTCTTGCTTAAGCATGTGTGTTAACTGGCACCTGGCCAAGCCCAGGATTACATCTGTCCACTGTGGGGAGGGGATAGAATTCTTCTCCCACAGCACAGGAGGAGTGAGTGCGGGCCAACGGCCCTGTGTGGGTGCCCAGGAGGAACCTGTTGGCCATCGGGGACTGGTGCCAACTATTGCAGCTGATCGTGTTCTGCCTCTTCTCTGGGGAGTGAA
>NW_021907707.1:0-543 GCF_006229205.1 Suricata suricatta | reverse complement strand
TTCTGCGTAACCACTTTCTCGAGTTTGGTAAGACGCCATTTTTAAAATGAAATTCCCGCACAATCTTGGAGAAACACCCTCTTGAGGGAATTCGTGGTTCCTCAGGGCAGGGGGGTGCTGCGCCCGCACGGCCGCAGGGACGGCTCCAGACCACCTACCGCGGTGGGTCTGATACACGCTTCGGCCCTTGCTCTCTCCGTGGCCCCCACAGGAGGTGTCCGAAGGGGCGCAGAACCTTGGCCTCCCCAGGGACAGGGCACCCGGCGCAAAGCCACGCCCCCTCACGGAGCAGAGGCAGGAGACTGCTACCCTCCCGCTGACAGTTCGCACACACAGGCCACCAGGAGGGACGCATGGCAAAGGCCCCTGGGCCCCTGGAGATGTTCTAATCCTCTGACCCTGAGGGTGACTTCAAAGCGCAGGACAGAGATTTTCCACAATGACCAGGAATCTCGTCCCCAGTCGCTACGGGTCCTTTGACAGCCGGCACCCCCCGCAGGGATGTTCACCCCAACGCCTGCTTCCTGGGAGACGCTGCCGGGG
>NW_021907706.1:0-543 GCF_006229205.1 Suricata suricatta | reverse complement strand
ACAAGGCTAGGTCTGGAAGACAAGAAGAGCTGTCTAACACTCTACATTGATAGTAATATCAACTTGATTACAAAGGACAAGAATGGGGATTTCTGTAGAAGGTTTACCAGCTATTTCTATAGAAATATAATTCCTTGGGGCACCTGGGTGGCTCAGTCGGTTAAGCCTCCGGCTTCGGCTCAGGTCAGATCTCACATTCATGGGTTCGAGCCCCGCGTCAGGCTCTGTGCTGACAGCTAGCTCAGAGCCTGGAGCCTGCTTCCGGTTCTGTGTCTCCTTCTCTCTCTGCCCCTCCCCCTCTCATGCTCTGTCTCTCTCTGTATCAAAAATAAATAAAAAAAAATTTAAAAAAAAGAAATATAATTCCTTGACTTTCAATCTTAGAAGGTTGTTATATAAGGCAAACTGGTCTAAATACATGAGATTCTCACTGGGCAGATACCTAGCAGAAATGCCTACCTAAGGAAAACAACAAATAATGCCTGTGTGCCAAACGCACATATAAAAGCGTCCAGATAAATATTTTTATGCTTGTGTTTTCTA
>NW_021907705.1:0-543 GCF_006229205.1 Suricata suricatta | reverse complement strand
AGAGTGTGGTCAGACCTTTGGTCCCCAGGAACCAAGCCCTCACCTCTCTGCCCAGTAGCTTGGCATCCAGGTCCAACAGAACCCTCATCTGTTCCCTCCCACCAGCCTTCACAGACTTTACCTTGACCTTGACTGGGGCCACATGTCCAGCATCCTGGAGAGAGTATCTCAGTCACTCTGTATGCCCAGGATGGTGCCCAAAGCATGGGCCAGACTAAGTGGTCCATGCACATTAAGTTGGTTGTTCTGTGAAGTTATGTCACAGCAAGGAGTCCCTTGGAGATAATAAATGTGACAGCAGGTGCCAAAGAATGCTCACACGACCTATGAAGGTGGCAAACTAAAGCCAGGTCACACCATCCCCCTCCCACAAGTGTGGATAAATAAGTAAAAAATTCAACAGCATCAAGCAGATATGAAAGAGATCCAACATAATGTACAATACATAACTTAGGTATAATCTTCCTCATAGAAAGGCAGTGAAAGAACGGGAAGGAAGGAAGGAAGGAAGGAAGGAAGGAAGGAAGGAAGGAAGGAAGGAAA
>NW_021907704.1:0-543 GCF_006229205.1 Suricata suricatta | reverse complement strand
AAAGACATATGGTAGGAGCGCCCAAGTGGCTCTGTCTGTTAAGCATCCAACTTTGGCTCAGGTCATGATCTTGCAGGTCGTGGGTTCAAGCCCCACATAAGGTTCTGTGCTGACAGCTCAGAGCTTGGAGTCTGTTTCAGATTCTCTCTATGCCCCTCCCTTGTCTGCACTCTGTCTCTCTCTGTCTCAAAAATAAATAAACATTTAAAAAAATTTAAAAATAAAAGATACAAGGTATCAGAATGGATTAAAACAAAAACAAAAGCACCCATCTCTATGCTGCCTATGAGAGCCTCATTTTAGACCTAAAGACACCTGCAGATTGAAAGTGAAGGGAGGGACAATCATCTATCATATTAATAGCCATCAAAAGAAACTGGAGTATCTATACTTATATCAGACAAATGACTTTAAACCAAGGACTGTAATATGAGATGAAGAAGGGCACAATATCATAATTAAGGGATCTATCCATCAAGATCTAGCCATTGTAAATATTTATGCTCCCAACATGAGACACCCAAACATATAAAATAAGTAATA
>NW_021907703.1:0-543 GCF_006229205.1 Suricata suricatta | reverse complement strand
GCTATACCTTATTGAAGAATCGCCTTTTTTCATTTTTAAGTCATTGGTTTCTGTCATTGGTAAACTCTGAAATCTACTTAGTCTGACATTAGCTTTCTTTTGATTACTGTAAATTTATTTTGATTACTTTTATTGCATTTTAAAAACTTCTCTATATAATTATAATTAAAGCATGTTTCCTGAAAAGTATTTTGCTGGTCTTGATTGGTTGTTCTTGTTTTATTCCAATCTGACAAAGAATTACATCTTCTTAATTGGTGGGTTTCAGCCATTTACACTTAGTGCCATTTTGATATGGCTGGATTAGGTATATCTTATTATTAGATTTCTGTTTATCATCTCTGTTTTTTTTTCTTTCTTTGGTTTTGTTCTTCTTATCACTTTTATGCCCCTTTTTTTTTAGATTACACAAATGCTTGTAGTAATACACTTTATTTTTCTGTTTACAACTACATGTCTTGGTATGTTTGAGTGAGGTTGCTCTAGGAATTACAATATATAAACATAGCTTTTTACAGTCTACATATAATACCTTATTAATTC
>NW_021907702.1:0-543 GCF_006229205.1 Suricata suricatta | reverse complement strand
TTGTGTGTTTGAGTGGTCCCAATGTGGGGAACTAAATATTTCTAGCTGTTAGCTCTTCTTGATGGATAGTCATTTGGATTATGATAGAATGCCCTTCTTCATTTCTTGTCGCAGTCTTGGCTTTAAAATCTAGTTTTTCTGGAGCACTTGGGTGGCTCAGTCGACTGAGTGTCTGACATGGGCTCAGGCATGATCTTGTGGTCAGTGAGTTCAAGCTCCGTGTTGGGCTCTGAGCTGACAGCTCAGAGCCTGGAGCCTGCTTTAGATTCTGTCTCCCTCTCTTTCTCTCTCTGCCCCTCCCCTACTCATGCTCTGCTCTCTCTATCTCTCAAAATTGAGTAAACCTTTATAAAAATTTTAACCTAATTTGCTAATCCTTTGACATGAATAAGCTTGATAGAACGTTCTCCATCCCCTCACTTTCAAATCTGCAACTGTCCTCAGTGTCTCTTCTAGGCAGTTTATTGAGGGATCTTTTTTTTATTGTTTTCATTTTGTTTGGTTTTCTTTTTGTTACTTTTAAATCCATTCTGATACCCTATG
>NW_021907701.1:0-543 GCF_006229205.1 Suricata suricatta | reverse complement strand
CCCGCGCCCCGGCGCGGCGGGCAGGGAGGAGGGCGCCGAGGCCCCCGGAGCCTCCCCGCCGCCCTGCGCCCGGCACGCTGCGCCCGCAGGCTTGGAAGCCAGCGTCGGGGACATCCTGGCGGAGCTGCGGACCATGAACGGCCACCTGGACGTCATAGCGAGGGCCCTCACCAAACTGGCCTCGTCCCTGGCGCCTCTGCCTCCGCCCCTACCGGAGCCCCGGGACGCCGACTAACGACCAAGCTGCCGCCGCGCGGGGCACCTTGGCCGCGCTCCGCAAAGCCGTCCCCGGGGCGCCGGGCCTCCCCGCCCGCCCGTCGCCCTGGAGCCCGGCAGAGCCAGCCCAGAGGGGATCACTCTGCTGGGCCGGCTCCCCGGAACGGGGCCTCCCCTGGCATCTCAGTCTGAAATGATGGTGCTGCGCAGGCCCCTGCTCAGCAAAAGCGGGGCTGCCCCCGACCCCCACCCCGCCCGGAGTTCCCCTGCCCTTCCAAAGTCCTTCTCCTTTTGGCAAAGGCCTTGAGCTCCCGGGCAGGAACGGTG
>NW_021907700.1:0-1303 GCF_006229205.1 Suricata suricatta | reverse complement strand
GTTAAAATGAAATCATAAGGGTGGACCCTGGTCCAATCTGACTGGTGTCCTTATAAAAGAAGAAGATGAAGATACAGACAGACATGGGGAGCCTGGGTGACTCAGTCGGTTAGGTGTCTGACTTCAGCTCAGGTCATGATATTGCAATTCCTGATTTTGAGCCCCACATCAGGCTCTGTGCTGACAGCTCAGAGCCTGGAACCTGCTTCGGATTCTGTGTCTCACCCTTTCTCTCCTCCTCCCCCACCCTGGTTGTCTCTCTCTCCCTCTTTCTCTTTCAAAAATAAATAAACATTAAAATAATTTAAAGACAGGTAAAGAGGGAAGACTATGTACAGAACCAGAGAAAGGCAGACACCTATAAGACAAAGAGAGAGGCCCAGAAAAAAACACCTCTGCCCATATCTTGAGTTTTGACTTCTGGCCTCCAAAACTATGAGAAAATGAATTTCTGTTGTTTAAGCCACCAGTCTGTGGTCATTTTTTGTGGCAGTCGGAACTAGCACAGTGACTCACTATTCAGTATGAGTCTGAATTCTCTCTAGATCTTTTTCAGTCTTATTCTCTATATCCTATGATTTAATAATTAGTTTCTGGTAATAACTGTTCCTAAAAACAGTATCACTATGAATATAATTTGTCTTAATCTGATAGTAGCTCAATTGGAAACATTGAAAAAAAGTTTTAATTGAAATTGTTGATGCTAAAAACAATTGAATTCATTCCACAGAGATAAATTCATGTGGATAGCTATGCAAATTTACACATATTAATAAAAACAAAACAAACAAAACAAAAACACATGGAGAAAGAAGTATTAGACTCTACATTGATGCTTGAGTATTAGAATCACCTGGAAGATTTTTTCAGCTTGCTGAGGTCTAGCTCTGGAAGTTCTGGCTTAAAGGTCTAGCATGTAGTCAGGTCACTGAAATTGTAAAAAGTCCTCCAAGTAATTCTAATGTGCGGCCAGAATTGAGATTCCTTGTTTTGTAGTAAGAAAGCACTATCTGAGTTTTGATCTGGGTAAGGGACTAGTAAAGGCTTTTTAAAATCTCTCTGTCATAGAACCAATAAGAAACAGGGTCACCTGGGTGACTCAGTCAGTTAAGCCTCCAACTTCAGCTCAGGTCATGAACTCGCAGTCTGTGAGTCTGAGCCCTGCATTGGGGTCTTTGCTGACAGCTCAGAGCTTGGAGCCTGCTTCAGGATTCTGTGTCTCCCCCTCTCTCTATGCCCCTCCCCAACTCACACTCTCTGTCTCTCTTGCTTTCAAAAATAAATAAAACATAAAAAATTTTTT
>NW_021907699.1:0-543 GCF_006229205.1 Suricata suricatta | reverse complement strand
TAGCATTTCTAAACATTAACAGTGAGCCATCTGAAAAAGAAATCAAGAAAATAATCCCATTTATAATAACATATAAAACAAATAGATAAGTGATGGCTTAAAAATTATATTGGCAGGATACAAATGACCCTAGATATATAGTCTTTAAAAAAATTGGCATAATTATTTCATCTTTTAGTAGGAAGTTGCTGCCATTTGTGTTGGGCTGAAGAAATCACTATTCCATGTATACTCAAGTCTTTTTTAAAAATATTTTTCTCTTTTAATTAATGCCCTTTGACATGATTGGCTTTCAATATATCCTTATTCTGGTTTCCTTAGGTTTTAATCATCCCAGGCTTTATTTTGCTTTAAAATAAAGCATACTGTTAAACCACGATTTTTCAGGACATCTTTGGTTTTGGACACTTTTATTTTTGAATTAGGGAGAGATTACATAGGAGTATGGAATAGGATGTAAATAAAAACACAAGCTAGTGCTTTGTCTCAGTATTTTTAAGAAAATTTAAAATATATTTAAGTTTTCTTGTATTAAAAAGCCCT
>NW_021907698.1:0-543 GCF_006229205.1 Suricata suricatta | reverse complement strand
TTCAGATAGGATGGTTGGGCAATCAGAGGAAGCCTGAGTTTGGGAAAGATAAGAAGGTTGGCAGAAGATGGAAGCCAACACCTAAATTCAAATATTCCAACTTCATTGGCATTTAACCTCCTGGACTTGGGGACAGACATGTAGCTTCCAGACTTTGGTTGGAACTTGGGAAAAACTGACCTTGATGAAAAAAATATATATCATTTCCCTCTCACTGCAGCCTGAATTAAGCAGGTCATTAGTAATAGACCAATCCAGGCCTTTCCACTAATGGCCCTGGCTACAGCTTTCATCACTCATGAAATTTTATGTGCAGAAACAATGTGGCTTTTTCCAACTCAGCGGTGCAGACGAAAGGATGCAGGTGATTCTCTGTGAATTGAGTGAACATCTAGGTGGTTGGACCAGCAGGGAGCCCGGCCTTCTATAATAATTTAGGCGTCTCTGTGATGATGTGTTACTCTAATAGAGAAAATAGGATCTTCGGATGCCCAAACTTCTGATGGTCAGTCACAGTTTGAGGATAAGGTCAGTGGCTGAGAA
>NW_021907697.1:0-543 GCF_006229205.1 Suricata suricatta | reverse complement strand
AGGAAATGACAACAGGAGTACAGTGATCCAATCCCTACCCACCCCCATCAATACTGGCAGTTGTGGGAGCCAATCACAACATCCGGAGTATTGAACAATGGGGGGCCCAGGACCCCCATGTAGGGTGTGACTAGGCCCACCTCTAGAAAGGTCAAAGGTATTGGCCGGCCTCTCCTGATTGGGTGCCACAGGAGCTATCCCTCCTTAATGTGCGCCCAATCATCCGGAGAAGCCAGTGCCTTCCCCTTTAAGTATAGGGGAAGGCTGAATCGGACCTGCGTCCTTACAGTACAAAAGAATTAGTGTAGAACAGAGTGGTGAGATGAAGAGATTGAAATAAGGGCGTGTAGAGGCTCAAGCAGGAGTAAAAGAACCTCCACCATATAAAAATGGAAGTCTCAGAAGATGAGAAGAAGTGACATTTGGAGACATAATGCTGAGAATTTCCTGGCTTGAAGAGGACATGAACTCCCTGATGAGCAGTGCCTTCCAGGTGCCAAGCAAGGCCAAGAAGAATACGTGCACACCGAGACACCCGGCACC
>NW_021907696.1:0-543 GCF_006229205.1 Suricata suricatta | reverse complement strand
GGGGCCACCTGCACAGGGGGGACGGACAGAGACACAGCCGGACCCGGACGAGGACTCTTCTCCTGATGGACAGGGTCGCCCACAGCAGGACGCTGCACCTGCGGGGTGGGGGTCAGGGCTGGGGAGCAGCTCTGGGCCCGGGGTTCGCACCTGTGGCCCCTGGGAGGACGGTCCGCAGAGGCCACAGGGTGGGTGCCAATCTGCTATCCACTGGGGGCCCCGGGGACTTACGGGTTCGGTTCCCAGCCCTGCAGGCAAGGGGGGACAGGAGGAAGGGTGGTGAGGGGGACCCAGGAGAACCGGGAGTCCCAGCGCTGTGCAGAGGCCAGGAGACAAAGGAGCTTGCCTAATTGGCCAGTCAAGGCCCCAGGCCCCAGCCCTGCAGGGGAGAGACAGCCGTGTCCCGAGCGATCTCAGGGCGCAGGTGCCTCGCTGTGCTTGCTGGCTGATGCAACAGGACCTGGCAGCTGAGGTGAGCGGAGACCGTTCCCCCACTGGCACCGGGACCCAGGAGCTCCCTGCAGCCAGAGTATGAAGTGCCAG
>NW_021907695.1:0-543 GCF_006229205.1 Suricata suricatta | reverse complement strand
TAGCATTTCTAAACATTAACAGTGAGCCATCTGAAAAAGAAATCAAGAAAATAATCCCATTTATAATAACATATAAAACAAATAGATAAGTGATGGCTTAAAAATTATATTGGCAGGATACAAATGACCCTAGATATATAGTCTTTAAAAAAATTGGCATAATTATTTCATCTTTTAGTAGGAAGTTGCTGCCATTTGTATTGGGCTGAAGAAATCACTATTCCATGTATACTCAAGTCTTTTTTAAAAATATTTTTCTCTTTTAATTAATGCCCTTTGACATTATTGGCTTTCAATATATCCTTATTCTGGTTTTCTTAGGTTTTAATCATTCCAGGCTTTATTTTGCTTTAAAACAAAGCATACTGTTAAACCACGATTTTTCAGGACATCTTTGGTTTTGGACACTTTTATTTTTGAATTAGGGAGAGATTACATAGGAGTATGGAATAGGATGTAAATAAAAACACAAGCTAGTGCTTTGTCTCAGTATTTTTAAGAAAATTTAAAATATATTTAAGTTTTCTTGTATTAAAAAGCCCT
>NW_021907694.1:0-543 GCF_006229205.1 Suricata suricatta | reverse complement strand
GAATAAAGAAGTTCAAGGAAAAGGAGGGAATATGTGTCCACTTCCAAGTAGAAAAGATCTGGACAAATGGCAACGGCTTTCCTGATGTAAAGGCCTTGGTAATTAATTGTGGAGGGACACGGGAGAAGAGGAGGCAGAAAAGGGAGAGAGAGCCATGAACTCGGAATAGAAATCTGATTCCCAGATAGAGAAGGGTCTGGACTTTAAAATGGGGCTGGAGGGGAAGCCAATGGGGAGATTGGGCAGGAACTCCAGGGAGTTCAGGTTTGCTTATTTGTGTGTTTGTTTGTTTGTTTGTTTGAGAGTGTGCAGGTGGGGGAGAGGGGCAGAGAGAGACAGAGAGGGACAAACAGAGAGAGAGAGAGAATCTCAAGCAGTTTCCATGCTTAGTTGCAGTCCCACATGGGGCTGGATCCCAGGACTCTGGGATCATGACCTGAGCCGCAATCAAGAGTTGGATCTTTAACTGACTGTGCCATGCAGACACCTCTCGTTTTTTGTTCTTAAAGAAAGAAAAGTCTGTCTCCAGCCCCCCCTGGTGGG
>NW_021907693.1:0-543 GCF_006229205.1 Suricata suricatta | reverse complement strand
TAGCTCAGAGCCTGGAGCGTGCTTTGGATTCAGTGTCTCCCTCTCTCTCTGCCTCTCCCCCATTCATGCTCTGTTTCTCTCTGTCTCAATAATAAATAAACATAAAAAATTTTTTAAAAGAAAGAAAGAAAAAAAAAGATTTCATGGAAAGTGTTCCATAAAGCCTGGCTTCGATTGCAATTTGTAGTTTGGTCCCAGCACTTTCTAGCAGCCTGCCAATATCACCGCATTTCCCAGCAAGAAGGCTTATCTATTAATTCATTCCAACCAATCAGCATCGATTGCTACCTGGCACCCATTGTTCCAGGCTCCAAGATTTACAAGACAAAGCAAAGCCCTGCCCTCCAGGAACTTGCATTTTAATGAGGTCATTGGTTTCTAGTAGCCCTAATTTCTAGAAAGTTCTTGGCAACTTTTTTTTTTTTCTTTTAAATCTTCTAGCAGCTCTGGTTCTAGTTCTGACCTCTGTGAGTCTCGTCGCCTCTGGGAGATGACATCCCAAGTTGACATTTTGAAATCTTTGTCCCACACTGCCTCGGTTCA
>NW_021907692.1:0-543 GCF_006229205.1 Suricata suricatta | reverse complement strand
GGAAATATTCCTTCAAGTCTCTGTCCCGAGGTAGACCAACAATATTTGGTTCCAATTATAGCCATTAACCTGGGAAATGAATGAGGGAGAAGCCCTCACTTCTACAAGGCAGAGGAACACAGATTTACTAAAGGGCCGACCGATGTCTCGGTGCGGTCCCAGTGTGGGAAGTAATGCTGCGTCCAGCCTTCCACTTGATACCCCAGACAAAAAGCACATGTGCATTTAAAATTTAGATGATGAACTAGCTTATCTTCGGAGGTTTAGACAGGAGACTCTTAGAGATTACTGGCACCATGTTCAGGGTGGAAGAAAATCTATATAAAGTCCTCTTTCTTTAGACTCCATATGGCTCAAAACTTAATCTACACTATTCATATCAAAAAAGAGTTCTTTCCAATTTTCCCAGCACCACCTGCTAAAGAGGCAGTCTTTTCTCCATTGGATACTCTTTCCTGCTTTGTCAAAAATTAATTGACCGTACATTTGTGGGCCCAGCTCTGGATTCTCTATTCTATTCCATTGGTCTATGTGTCTGTTTTT
>NW_021907691.1:0-543 GCF_006229205.1 Suricata suricatta | reverse complement strand
CTAAGTATGCTTTCATCTTTCTGTTTGACCTAGGTGTAATTTACATTTGGAAAATATGTGTCATATAAGAGTGATTTCTCAAACTTCAGAAAATTTTATAGGTGTTGTTTATCTCCAACATTAAAAAAATACTTTTCAAGAAAGCATCATGAAGGTTAAGAAAAATTCTCTACTGGTGCACCCGGGTGGCTCAGTTGGTCAACCATCCAACTTTGGCTCAGGTCATGATCTCACAGTTCATGAGGTTGAGCCCCACATCAGGCTCTGTGTTGACAGCTTAGAGCCTGGTGCCTGCTTTGGATTCTGTGTCTCCCTCTGTCTGCCCCCCCCCCCCCCCCAGCAACTGAGAGAAATAAGCATTAAATTTTTTTTTAATTTCTCTCCTGCAAAAATCAGATTCGAGTTTCAAAGTATTTTGTATTCCATCACTGGATGTTTACTCACCAACCAAACATTTTGACATTGTTGTGACTATTCCTGTTAGCAATGTGGGAATTTATGGACTTTTATCTGTCTAAATTAGGCTGGATAGGTGAACAAGAG
>NW_021907690.1:0-543 GCF_006229205.1 Suricata suricatta | reverse complement strand
GTGGCCAAAAGGCCAAGAAGCAATGAGGTGGGCCTTCTTGAGGTGACACTTGGATGTCTGGGATATTCCATGCAGAATCTGGGAAAGGAGCATGTCAGGCTTAAGAAACATTTACTGTAAATGCGCTAAAACCTTAGGAGGAAATCATGCTACTTGCAAAAAAGATTTATTTGTTTCTTCTTTTCCTGTAGTTTTAAATGTATTTATTATTCTTGTGCTAATACCCTGGATAGGACTTGCATTAGAGTATTGAATAAAAGCAGTGATGGGGGCTTGTAATAGATTTTTGGTAAACAAGATTTCTATGAACAAAGTATATTATGAAACAAAGAAAGCATCATTTGCATTTAAATGAATTGTTCCTATAAGCTGTCATATCAAAATAGCCAGTAAAGATAAGAGAAAGTTATAACTTTTAGCCATTAAATGTCAAAAAGAGCAGTTTAACATAAAGCACTTATTTAATTATACCCCTGAACCACAATAAATATAGTTATGTCTGGTATCTAGGAGTATTTATCTCTTCAGGTTTTTTTTTTTTTT
>NW_021907689.1:0-1303 GCF_006229205.1 Suricata suricatta | reverse complement strand
TTGGATCTGGGGGGCACAGCCACCCCTTCAGAGCCTCTCCAGTCATCAAACGTAGGAACTTTTTAGAAGTAAACTTTTTTTTAAGGAAACAGTGAAAGGAATGGCATATAGAAAAAGTGAATTTACAGAAGGCAGAACTCAGACCTAACAATCAGACCTGGCCCAAAATCGTCCTGATAAACTTGTTTGATTACCTACTTTGCTGAAAGTGAGTTTGGCGGTGGGGCAGGGCTGAGAACTGACATTTTTGTGAGGCTGATCTGCACAGTTCCTCACTGGCTCAGTCGGGGTCACCGTCCTCCACAAAACGGCACTCCCCCACCTGCCTCTGTGCCCTGCTCTAGTTCTCTTCCCAGCACAGGGGGAAAGTAAAGGCCGTCTGTGCTCCAGGTCTCCCCCTCCCCCAGCCCTACATCTGGAATATTCCTTTGCTCTGGTTGCCTTCCAGATGAATCTCACCTCTGCCACCTCTGTCACCGAAGAGACGCATAACGCTCGGGGTCCTTTACTGGCCTATAACAGAAAAATATAACTTGAAAGAGACTACGCTACAAGGACACGTGTTTTCTAGAACGCTGAGCTCGGTGCTGCAAACCTCATCGAGGATTACGTTCCCACCTTCCTGTTCCGCCATCTTGCCTGTGGCTGCGGTCACAAGATGGCCACCGCAGCTCCGTAACCACAGTCAGAGGAAGGAGAGGGAATTAGTCCCAGTCTCTTCTTGTTGGGGGAGGTGCCTTTCCCTTGATTCTTCACGGAGTTCTCCTCACATTTTGTTGGCAAGACATAGGTCCCTGGTTCACCTTCAAGGCCAGTGACCCCAAAGCCAGGCACTTCCCCGATGGGAAAGGGGTCATTCCAACGGACTTGACCAATGGGTAACCCTGTCCTGGGGCTGAGCTCTGTGATGAAGGGAGGGAAGGGGCAGCTGCCAGACGGGTTGTCAGTCTGCCAACGCCCAGTGGGGAGAGGCCATGCACTGGGACTTCAGAGGAGGGCAGCACGGCCACCGTCTGGGGCCCCAGAGCTCAAGATGATCTCTGCAACAGGCAGGAGAACATTTCTCAGGAGGTGCCTACTGGGAAGGGACTTAGCTCCCCGGCGGTATTTACACAGACGTGTGCACACGCTCTAACACACATGCGTAAGGGAAGAGGCACGGAAAAGGCTGTGTGGTGCCCTTCAGGGCCCCAGAGCCAAGCCACCACTGAGAGGCGGGGTTAACTCAGTGAGGTCAGAGGGGCGGACGGTTCTTCTCAGGAGCAAAATCCCCGGAGTCGTCCAGAAAGGGACCGGTCAAACC
>NW_021907688.1:0-543 GCF_006229205.1 Suricata suricatta | reverse complement strand
TTTCTAATTGCTTCTATATGTGTCTATTCTTTGGATACTGCTTGAACCAGGAATACTTTATAATATTTTACTGTCTTTATCCCTAATTAATGAATAGTTAATTGATGGACACAGGTTTATTTTATATTTGTATAAGAACCCTGATTGCTGCCTAAAATGATCTTTAGGGCTGCCTGGGTGGCTCAGTCAGTGGAGCGTCCGGTTCTTGATTTTGGCTCAAGTCATGATCTCATGGTTATGGGATCGAGCCCTGCGTCAAGCCCCATGCTGAGCACGGAGCCTGCTTGGGATTCTCTCTCTCCCTCTCTCTCTGTCTTTCTCAATCTCTCTCTCTCTTTCTCGCTCTCAAAAATAAATACATAAACATTTTAGGGGCTCCTGGGTGGCTCAGTTGGCTGAGCGTCCAACTTCAGCTCAGGTCATTATTTCACAGTTCGTGAGTTCGAGCACCCCGTTGGGCTCTGTGCTGACAGCTCGGAGCCTGGAGCCTGTCTCCCTCTCTGTCTGCCTCTTCCCTGCTCGTGCTCTATCTCTCTCTCTCTC
>NW_021907687.1:0-543 GCF_006229205.1 Suricata suricatta | reverse complement strand
AAAGAGAAGAAAAGAAAGAACAGTGAGCCAAATAAATGAGGTGACAGTTCATAGAAAGAGGAGTAAAATCATCCTTTAAAGATATGAAAGGATACTCAATTTCATTTAAGAAAAAGAAATACAATTTTAAACAGCACAGATATTTAGTTTTTAAGTAACCTAAGACATTTCCCAATCTAATCTCTTGGAAACACTCATTCTAATTCTGAGGGTGCACAAGCCCTGTGGAGAAGGATGGGACACTATCACTTATTCCTTGAATAATACAACTTGTACACATAAGAGTTTGAGCAGTTTTGTCTTTGGAAACATTGTAAGCAATTCTGCTGGATACCTACCTACAGTAAGAGTCTCCAGGGGAAGCAAGCTATTTTCTAGTTGGAGGACCAGTTCACGTACCAGCATCGGATGAAATTCCCATGGTTCCACATCTGATTCCAGTAGACGGAGTCCTTCCACTTGCTCTTTGTCAAGCACGCATTAGCTGCTTTGGCTGTCATCATCTCCACAACTTTAAAATCAGCTTGTTAAATTGCACACAAA
>NW_021907686.1:0-543 GCF_006229205.1 Suricata suricatta | reverse complement strand
ATCTCAGGGTCCTGCTTGGGTCTCAGTGTCCTGCCTGGGTCTCAGTGGTCCTGCCTGGATCTCAGGGGTCCTGCCTGGATCTCAGGGATCCTGCCTGGGTCTCAGGGGTCCTGCCTGGATCTCAGGGGACCTGCCTGGATCTCAGGGTCCTGCTTGGGTCTCAGGGGTCCTGCCTGAATCTCAGGGGTCCTGCCTGGATCTCAGGGGTCCTGCCTGGATCTCCGGGATCCTGCCTGGATCTCAGGGGACCTGCCTGGATCTCAGGGGGCCCTGCCTGGATCTCCAGGGTCCTGCCTGGGTCTCAGGGGTCCTGCCTGGGTCTCAGGGGTCCTGCTTGGGTCTCCGGGGTCCTGCCTGGATCTCAGGGGACCTGCCTGGATCTCAGGGTCCTGCTTGGGTCTCAGGGGGCCCTGCCTGGATCTCCAGGGTCCTGCCTGGGTCTCAGGGGTCCTGCCTGGATCTCAGGGGCCCTGCCTGGATCTCAGGGGTCCTGCCTGGGTCTCAGGGGTCCTGTCCTGCCTGGATGTCAGACATCTGGTGTGC
>NW_021907685.1:0-543 GCF_006229205.1 Suricata suricatta | reverse complement strand
GTTTTATGAACTGCTGGTTGTGATATATCAGTGGGGCTGACATGGATTTAGTGACCAGCATTTTAACATGGAACCGAAAGGAATGAAATGGAGACCAGAACAAAATAGACCACCATGTGTTACCAGTGGGGTGTGTGTGTGTGTGTGTGTGTGTGTGTGTGTGTGTGTGTGTGTAGTGGATGGGAATATAAATTTTTGAAATTTTGATAGTGGCCAAAATGTTTGAAAACTGCTGGGCTGGAGCAAAACTACACTGGTAGAAAACTACCTTTGGAGAGTTTAAATCCTTAGCTGAAGGTCACTTAACTTTAGGACTCTTGGCTCCAAACCCTGGACTTTTCCCCCTAACATTCCAGTGCAGCACATGCGCTTCCTTTCTGTGTAGTATTCGTGTGCTTTTGTTTCTTTAAAAAAAATTTTTTTTTAATGTTTTATTTATTTTTGAAACAGAGAGAGACAGAGCACGAGCAGGGGAGGGGCAGAAAGAGAGGAAGACACAGAATCTGAAGCAGGTTCCAGGCTCTGAGCTGTCAGCACAGAGCC
>NW_021907684.1:0-543 GCF_006229205.1 Suricata suricatta | reverse complement strand
GAGCAGCAGGAGGCTGGGTGGAGCTGGGTGGGGAGGGGCAGAGGGGGAGGGAGGAGGAGTCTGGGGCTCTGAGTTTCCATTTCCTGCAGGCTGGGGGAAGGTGGGGAGGGTGGGGAGGGGCAGGGCCAGGGAAAGGAGCCTTGCTGGGGGGTCCTGCCCCAGACTCTCCCTGGGCCCTGGCATCTGTCCAGGCCGCAGCGAGGGGCCCTGTGCAGGCTGTGCGGCCTGGCACCGCTCTGGTCAGGAGCCCAGACTCCCCAGTCCCAGCACCCAGGTGTTGGGTGATGCCTCTCCATCCCCTGTTCCCCCCTTTCTCTGTAGCCAGATTCCGCTGTGTCTTTTGACCCTGACTTCCTGCATCTGCCCAGGGAGGGGTCTCTCTGGGGAGTGGGTGGGTGTGCCTGGCCCCTGCCCTCTCGGCTCCCCCTCCCTGGCAGCCGGGTCTGCACCTGCTGACCTGGGAGTTGGAGGGGATCCTGCGGGTGCTCTGGCTTCCTCCCCCTGTGCTCCTCCAGTGGTGCTGGGGTCCAGGCCGGCGGGCAC
>NW_021907683.1:0-543 GCF_006229205.1 Suricata suricatta | reverse complement strand
CAGTCTCCAAATGAATGATAAGTGCAATCAGTGCATTTCAAAATTTCAGATACTTTATTAATCTGTGTGAAAATATCCATTTAGTTATTTTCCTAGTTTTTATTTTTCTGTTAAGATTCTCATCTCTTCAGTTATTATTATCACTTTATCTCAAGGGCCTTGGCCCTATTTTTAATAGCTTCTTTAAAATCTTTCTCTACCAGTTCCAACATTTGGGGCAGCTCAGGGTCTGTTTCTATGACTTGTTTATTTTCTTATGATGAGTCTTATTTAACAACTTCTTCACATGTGTATTAATTTTTAATCTGATGCTGGACATTTTGGATGAAACTGTGTAAGGAATCAGATCATGACATCATCCCTGCAAATTTGTTGATTTCTTTTTTCTCCTATCATGTAATTAAATGGTGTATACACTTTTTCTTGCCATAGTCTTTGTTAGGACAGGTCTATTTTGATTTTAAGCTTAATCCTAATGTGTGGTTCTTGCTAGAGGTCATGGTCCTCACTCTTAAATAGGGCCTTTCTAGGGTCTCAACTGAA
>NW_021907682.1:0-543 GCF_006229205.1 Suricata suricatta | reverse complement strand
CCCAGAGAGTATCCTTATGAGTGTTTGTTGCCTTAAATTCTCCACCAAGCATGTTACTAATAACCGTTTCACTTTAATATCCCTTCGTGGCCATATCTTGTTCTTTGACTTTGGATAAATTTTCCATCTTGGCATTTTGTCTAAGGCTCTGCCTTCCTCTGTATGTTAGAAGACGCAGTTAGGTCATCTGCCAGATCATTTAAGCCAGTGGCCTGCAGATGCATTCTGTGACTGCTTTGGGCCGTGTAGGGTCCCTGCCAAAACATGGTAAGTCATAACTAGGGGCTCTGTGTCGCTGGTGAATGTGATGATAGCTCACAGCCTGGAGACTGCTTCGGCTTCTGGATCTCCCTCTCCCTCGCTCATGATCTGTCTCCCTCTCTTTCTCTCAGAAGAATAAATCAACGTTAAAAACATTTAGAATTGATTTTACCGTTTCACAGAATACCTTGGGATAACTGTCATAGCAGTGCAGCTCGACCTTTAGCCCAGATCGTCTGACTTGGAATTTGTCTACTACTGGAAAACACAGACCATTATACA
>NW_021907681.1:0-543 GCF_006229205.1 Suricata suricatta | reverse complement strand
GTGTGCTAGAGCTGACTTGCACCAGAGAGTCACTCGTTGGCATATCTTCCCAAATCCATGTTCAGTGATCTTATGTTTGTAGCCTGAAATTGGCCATGGTAAGATGCTTTGTACCATGAAACTGGAAAATGCTAAAAATCAGCAATGCTCTTCTATTATACAGAGCTGGCTGTATAATAGTTACCAGCATACCACTGACTGCAGCAGCGAAAACATGTAGAAGAAAGAATCCTAGGCCTGTATGGAGCAAGACCTATGGAAAGTGAAATATGAAGTCAGAATCAGAGGAACCTATGACTTAGGGCTGTGGTGCTCAGTGGCAAGGTTTGAAGTCATCCCTGATTTTTTTTCTCCAGATTTGGAAAGTCATGATATCCTGAGGCTCAGTATAAAGTAAAGGACCCGAATCTTTCATAGCAGTTTCCATGGACAAAAGTGAGAGACAGCAGGGGGCACCTGGATTTGAACCAGGGACCTCTTGATCTGCAGTCAAATGCTCTACCCCTGAGCTATACCCCCTGATGTAGGTGTAGGCCTAGTAAT
>NW_021907680.1:0-543 GCF_006229205.1 Suricata suricatta | reverse complement strand
AACTCTAGACCCTCATCTGCCAAGAGACAGTACGGGAGGAATCTATATAACAAACTCATGCACTCGCCTTTATTTCTCATTAGTTCCTGATATATTTGCCTTCCTGTAATGTGCTGCCCTAGAAATTCAAAATTCTGTTCCTTCATCTTGTTACGTCTCTACAAATGTATTGCTCTTCTGCGAAGATGCTTTATAAGCCCAAGTTCTAACCGTCCTTTTGAGTTATCACTGGGTTAGCTCATGCATATGCACCATGCACACATTAACAAACTTGTTTGGTTTCCTCTTGTCCATCTGTCCTTTATCAGTCTACATGGGAGGGCCCCCATCAATGAACTTGAGATGGGTAGAGGCAAAAGAAAATCTCTCTCTACAACATCTTTGGGGAGATGCATTATCTGCCTGCCACAGATATCTACCTTTTAGTATTGGGTAGGCTGTTTCCAACTCAGGCAGTCATGGACTGATCCATTCAACAAGTGTTCATTAAGCACATATTCTGTGCCAGACGTGGTGCAGAGCCTGGGATCAGAGTGCTGAACA
>NW_021907679.1:0-543 GCF_006229205.1 Suricata suricatta | reverse complement strand
TGTTTTTGTGCCAATACCATACTGTCTTGATGATGACAGCTTTGTAGTGGAGGCTTAAGTCTGGGATTGTGATGCCTCCCATTTTGGTTTTCTCCTTCAATATAACTTTGGCTAATCAGGGTCTTTTGTGGTTCCATACAAATTTGAGGAGAGTTTGTTCTAGTTTTGAGAAGAATATTGGTGCAATTTTGATGGGGATTGCATTGAATGGGTAGATTGCTTTGGGTAGTAATGACATTTTCACAATGTTTATTCTTCCGATCCATGAACAGGGAATATTTTTCCATTTCTTGGTGTCTTCTTCGATCTCTTTCATAAGTTTTCTATAGTTTTCATCATATAGGTCTTTTCCATCCTTGGTTAGGTTTACTCCTAGGTATTTGATGGTTTTTCCTGCAATCGTGAATGGGATCAGTTTCTTAATTTCTCTTTCGGCTGCTTCATTTTTGGTGTATAGGAATGTAACTGTTTTCTGTACATTGATTTTGTATCCTGCAACTTTGCTGAATTCATTGATCAGTTCTAGAAGGCTTCTGGTGGAGT
>NW_021907678.1:0-1303 GCF_006229205.1 Suricata suricatta | reverse complement strand
CAGGCATGGCAAGCCTGAGTCATCCTCTGGGTCTGCTTGTTTCTGTGCTGTCTCTCTAGGATTTTCTGGGTCCCCCTGTCCTCCTGCCTCTGCTCCTGCTTGCCCTCTGTCTCCCTGCCAATGCCTTCCCTGCATCTTCCTCTCCTTGCTGAGGTCTAGAAGTCGGCTTCCCTCTCCACTTCTCCATGTTTCTCTTCTTCCTCAGCATCTCCTCTCTTCCCCTCTGCATTCAGTCCCTACCCCGTTTCCCCACTCAGCTCCTGAGTCCTGAACACTTGGAGGGAAACTGAGGAAGGGTTTCTTCTGAGGGTGGGAGGGGCACAAGAGGAGAGGACCAAGAATAGCCAGACTTCAGCAGGTGGCACTGTTGGGCGACTTTTGCTTGTGAAACCTTTGAACACTGAAAAAACACAGTGGAATCTATTGGCATTTGAGAGTCTTCTTTTTTTTTTTTTAAATAAAAATAATGACTCTCATTTCCCGGGCATCATTAAACAAGGTGCAGTGTGTGTGTGTGTGTGTGTGTGTGTGTGTTATGAGGATGTATGAATGCAGATATCTGACATGAGTCTGTGAGGCTAGAAGTGTAGGTATGTGTGTGTGAGTACCTTCCGCAGCCGTGGTGTCTGTGTCTGTGTGTAAGAATGATGTGATGTGTGCCTGTGGGAGTGTTTGTGTGCAGCCATGTGAATGTGGGTTTCCAGTTTGGACCAGTGTGGACCAATGTGAGGTGTGTCTAAGTGTGTGTCCCTGTTGGGGTTGGTCTCACTGGTCTCTGTCTACGTGTAAGTGTAGCAGGGACTATGTTGAACGTGTAGAGGCAGGTTGTTGGGGGAGCACATGGTAATATATTTGTGTTCTCACCCATGCTCATGGGCAGCAGCTTAACACAGCAGACAAGAGGGAGAGCCATGGGATCAGGTGTCCAGGTTCATCTTCTGGGTATAAACAGAATTTATAGCTGTGTGATTTTGACCTAGACACTCACCATCTCTCAACTCAGATTCTCAATCTGAAAACTGAGGGAATAGCAGTAGCCCCCTCTCTGGATGGCCAGGAGGATGAAATAGGATCCTCTACATCAAGGGCCTGCCATGGCGCTCGGCACACAGTGCACCAGGTTCAGAGCCACGACGTGTCAGCGTGGGGGTTGGTAGAGCATGGCATCCTCTGTCCAGCTCCACTGGCCGGCCAGGCTGGGACTCCTGGACCCAGAGGCCTGCAGTGGTTGGCTTCCAGGAGCTTCGAGGCCTGGAGTAGAGTGGGGACATGCTGAGGGCAGGCCTCTGAGGTCTGAGCAGGT
>NW_021907677.1:0-543 GCF_006229205.1 Suricata suricatta | reverse complement strand
TTTTTTTTTTTTTTCCAGTTTTGCTTTTTGTTTTGTTTTTCTTGTTTGTTTTTTTAATATATGAAAAAATTTTTTTTCTTCACTAGTTTCGTACTTATTTCTTTGTCACTATTACCTTTTTTTTCCTTTTTCTTTACTCATTTCCTTTAAATTTTACTCCTTATATTCCTTTCTCCTTTCTCCCTTACTTTTTCACCTTCTTGCAACCCAGATATATTCTCCTGTATCTCATCCTAACCTCTCCCCTAAACTGGTCATACACTTTTAAACGGTCTACTGTCCTTTGTTGTCTCTGACCCCCTTTTATATATATATTTTTTGTCTTTTCTTCTTTCTCTTTTCTTTTAATTTTCTCTTCTTCTCTTCTTTTCGTCTCTTTCCCTCCCATTCTCTTTCTTTTCTTTCCCCCCTGTAATGTGTTTCTTTGTTTGATTTGTCTGTGTGTATGTGTGCTTCTGTTCCCTCGGTGTTTGTCAGTCTGTTTTCCATCATAGGACTACACCAAGAAACAAGCCAAAGTGTGCAAGAAGGTGAGTCCCAAAT
>NW_021907676.1:0-543 GCF_006229205.1 Suricata suricatta | reverse complement strand
TTCCCCTCTTCTCCTCCCCCTGCCCTCGGGCAGTGTCTCCTTCCAACTTTCCATGGGCACAACAAGAGTCTCAGAGGCAGGTCCCTGCCCACTCCTGGGATTTCCTTCCACCAGACACTCGTGCCTGCCCTCAGGTGCACACAGGCCGAGAGGGCAGGGGGGTCCCTGCTCTGCGGGCGGACCTCAGACCAGCGGAAGAGGAGAGACAATGGCTCCAAGTGGTCCCTGCTGCTGAACCCAAGGAAATATCCCACGACAGGGCTCATACAGCTTCTCCGGTACAGGTCACAGACCCTGTCTGCTCCCTCCTCCTCCCGTCCCTCACTTCTAGCCCTGGGTGTCTGAGAAGCAGCATCAGGAGGAGATGGTGTCCACAAAAACAACTGATACCCCTGTACATGTTTACATATTTCGGATTAGATTTATTACACAGACTTGGATATGGAGGCTCCGTGATTATGGAGGCTGAGAAGTCCCTCAGTCGGTGGTGTAATTTCAGCGGATGTCTGGGGCGCCTGGGTGGCTCAGTCAGTTAAGCGCCGA
>NW_021907675.1:0-543 GCF_006229205.1 Suricata suricatta | reverse complement strand
AGGAGTGTGGGCACCGCTTCGGCTGCTGAGAGCAAGCCCTGAGTGCTTACTGTATACCGCAGCCCTGATGCCTCCCTTCACACCCGGTGTCCTTCGCCCCTGGCAGCCCTGAGGGGTGGCTGTCCTGACCTTACCTTTTCCAGGTGAGGGTCATGACACATTCAAGATCACACAGCTGGCCCTGCTCTCCAGGGCCTCCTGGGCTCCTGACCACCTGATGCTAACGAGGCGGGCACTGAGGCCTCCCCGCCCCCTCGTTCAGCTCTGGCTTCCCACGAAAGGCAGAGAGAGTGGGGACGGGGCAGGGGCGGGCAGCCAGGGTCCCCGTGAAATCCGGCCTGGTGCTTCATACTCTGGCTGCAGGGAGCTCCTGGGTCCCGGTGCCAGTGGGGGAACGGTCTCCGCTCACCTCAGCTGCCAGGTCCTGTTGCATCAGCCAGCAAGCACAGCGAGGCACCTGCGCCCTGAGATCGCTCGGGACACGGCTGTCTCTCCCCTGCAGGGCTGGGGCCTGGGGCCTTGACTGGCCAATTAGGCGAGCTC
>NW_021907674.1:0-543 GCF_006229205.1 Suricata suricatta | reverse complement strand
TGACAAATATTTCTTTGCCCAACATTGATTCTTTCCTTTTTCCTGTGAATGTATTTCCCCCTCTTTGAAATTCTAAATATCTATACCTCTCCATAAGTCACAATGGCACCTAAGCATCATTTGCCTGATGCTCATCTTGTTGATGTTCTTATACTGAAGCCTTTTTTCTCTTATGAATCTGTCTTATAATAGGTCGATTACTAGGCCAGCCAACGAATTGAGAACTGATGAAGAAAAATTTTTTCCTGTCCTACACATTCATTCTGTTGTTGAGAAGTGACCTTGGTGCTTCAGAGCCACAGGAACCTGAAGAGAGAGAATGTGGGAGAAAGAGGAACAGTAGCTTTCTTGCTTTTCTTGACTGAGTGGTCTGAGGCAGGTTAGCGCCTTCAGAATTGCAAGGCCACCCAGAGGAAGGGGCTGGGAGTTTGTAGGGAAATACAGGATCCACCTGGTTTGGACAGGAATTGTTTGTGCTGCCAGTCCTGCTTATCTTGTATTCTGGGTGGTACTGGATATCTCATTAAAAAAAAAAAAAAAAAA
>NW_021907673.1:0-543 GCF_006229205.1 Suricata suricatta | reverse complement strand
ACTGGTGGTTTTAAAAAAATGTTTTTTACTGTTTATTTATTTTTGAGAGACAGAGAGAGAGTGAGCATGAGTAGGGGAGGGACAGAGAGAGAGAGGGAGACACCGAATCGAAAGCAGGCTCCAGGCTCTGAGCTGTCACCACAGGGGCCCAAACTCACAAACAGTGAGGTCCTGGCCTGAGCCACACTTGGATGGTTAACTGACGGAGCCGCCCAGGCGCCCTGAGTAGGTATTTTATAAGCTCTGAACACACAGTGAGGCTTGCGATCTGGAGGGGCCGGTTCGGTGCCTGTCTTCCCAGCAGTAAGACAGGAGGCCGCCTGGCCCCCATGCGTTAACCAGCATTGTAAGAGTTGCCATGGGAGGGCGACTGAGCGGCCACTCTGCCGTGGAGAGCTGCGCGCACTGACAGCCCCCACCTGCAAACCCGGGATGACCCGAGCCAGCTGAAGAGCACCAGCGGCCATTTTATTGCGGGTCAGAGAATAGTTCCAGGCACCGCCAGGGACCGACGACCCCCACTCTCAATCTGGCCTCTCTCAA
>NW_021907672.1:0-543 GCF_006229205.1 Suricata suricatta | reverse complement strand
AAAGACATATGGTAGGAGCGCCCAAGTGGCTCTGTCTGTTAAGCATCCAACTTTGGCTCAGGTCATGATCTTGCAGGTCGTGGGTTCAAGCCCCACATAAGGTTCTGTGCTGACAGCTCAGAGCTTGGAGTCTGTTTCAGATTCTCTCTATGCCTCTCCCTTGTCTGCACTCTGTCTCTCTCTGTCTCAAAAATAAATAAACATTTAAAAAAATTAAAAAATAAAAGATATAAGGCATCAGAATGGATTAAAACAAAAACAAAAACACCCATCTCTATGCTGCCTATGAGAGCCTCATTTTAGACCTACAGACACCTGCAAATTGAAAGTGAAGGGAGGGACAGTCATCTATCATATTAATAGCCATCAAAAGAAACTGGAGTATCTATACTTATATCAGACAAATGACTTTAAACCAAGGACTGTAATATGAGATGAAGAAGGGCACAATATCATAATTAAGGGATCTATCCATCAAGATCTAGCCATTGTAAATATTTATGCTCCCAACATGAGACACCCAAACATATAAAATAAGTAATA
>NW_021907671.1:0-543 GCF_006229205.1 Suricata suricatta | reverse complement strand
CCCTATGACCCAGCAATTGCACCACTAGGTATTTACTCAAGGGATACAGATGTGTTTTTTCTAAGGGACACATATGCCCCAATGTTTATAGCAGCACTATTGACAATAACCAAAGTATAGAGAGAGTCCAGATGTCCATTGATGGATGAATGGATAAAGAAGAAGATGTGATACACACACACACACACACACACACACACACACACGAGTATGACTAGCCAATCAAAAAGAATGAAATCTTGCCATTTGCAACTATGTGTATGGAGCTAGGGGGTATTATGGTAGGCAAAACTAGTCAGAGAAAGACAAATATCAAATGACTTCACTCATATAAGGACTGTAGGACAGAACAGATGAACATAAGTGAAGGGAAGCAAAAATAATATAAAACTAGGGAGGGGACAAAACATAAAAGACTCTTAAATATGAGAAAAAACAGAGGGTTACTGGTGGGGTTGTGGGTGGGGGATGGGTTAAGTGGGTAAGGGGCATTAAGGAAGCTACTTCTGAAATTATTGTTGCACTATACACTAATTAACTTGG
>NW_021907670.1:0-544 GCF_006229205.1 Suricata suricatta | reverse complement strand
AGCTGGAAGGCACAGGCCACGTCCTGCCACACACACACACACACACACACTCGCGCGCCCGCGAGCGCGCACACGCACCCGCGGCTCCCGTGGAGGGGGGCACACACAGAAGGCATTTGTCTGTGCACGCACACAAACAATCACACCCACAGCCACCGAGCCGTGCCCACACGAGGGTGCAGACCCACACGGCGGCGGCCGAGACAAGGGCGCACACATCTGTGGACGCAAGGGGACACCGCCTCCTGGGGGCACACCCACCGCTGCCGGCCTGGTGCAGGAGGAAGGCCTCCTCCTCCGGGCTCCGGCCCCCCCCCCCCCGCCCTCCCCCGGATTCCTTCCAGCGAATGTTTCCCTACTTGGCCTGCCAGGTCTCTGGGGAAAGGGCCTCCGAAATGCAGCGGGAGCCACTTGGGGGAAAGTTGGAACTGCCTGTTCCCTGCCTGGCCCTGCCGGCGAATTCCCTAACCGAGAAACTATTTGTGGCGAGAGCCCGGGTGGCCGGCGAGCCCCCCGCCACCTCCCCTCGCCGTCCCCTCCCCGC
>NW_021907669.1:0-544 GCF_006229205.1 Suricata suricatta | reverse complement strand
GTGGTTGCCTCAAAGAGAAACAAGGTTACATAGGTTTATATCAACCAATGCGATATTTAAATGCAGTCGTTTTGATTTCTGTTTTACTTTGTAATTTTAAGCGATTTCAATTTTAGTCACCATGAACACCTGTAGAAAGACGATTTCATATGTTATTGTGAGAAACCATTCAGTATTTTCTAGAATCACAACAAAACAGCACAAAACAGGAGAGAACACACAGAAAATCAAAAAGAACCTCCTAAAACGACAGGGTAACACCCAATTTCAGTGAAAATAATGAGCACTTAGGTTAGAATTTTCATGTATTGTCGATGGGAGTTTTAAAAAGTACCATCTAAGCGTGCCTGGGTGGCTCCATTGCTGGGGCCCTGACTTTGTCTCAGGTCATGTTCTTGCCATTCAGAAGTTGGAACCCCTGTCAGACTCTGTCTGACAGCTCAGAGGCTGGAGCGTTCTTGAGCTTCTGTGTCTCTCTTTCTGCCCCTCTCTTGCTCATGCACTCTCTCTTTTTCTCACTCTCACGATCTCTCTCACAGAAATA